>NC_051185.1:85799988-85905234 GCF_013339695.2 Rhipicephalus sanguineus | reverse complement strand
TTTCGCTAGATTGATATACACCAAAATTGGTATTGTGCGGTGTGACTGTATGAAGAACATGAATAACAGGTGGTAGCATGAAAACCATGACATCCGTGACATGTATGTCATGAGTACATGCCGCGCTCATGGTGCATTCGCAGCCGTTTCGCTTGCATGATATAGACCAAAATTGGCATTGCGCGACACGACCGTATGACCAAACGTAAGTGACAGGTGGTAACATGAAAATCATGGTATGCAAGTCATGTACGACCTGATTTACATGCCACGCTCATGGTGCGCTAGCAGCCGTTTCAGGAGATTGATATACACCAAAATTGGTATTGCGCGATGTGATTGTAAGAAGAACATGAATAACAGTTGGTAGAATGATAACCATGACATGCATGTATGTATGTCATGATTTACATGCAACGCCCATGATGCAATCGTGGCCGCTTCCCTATCTTGATGTACACCAAAATGATATTGCGCGAAGTGACTGTATCACAAACGTAATGAGGACGTGGGTAACATGAAAATCATGACATTCACGACATGATTTACATGCCACGCTCATGACGCACTCGTGGCCGTTTCGCTTGCTTGATATACGCCAGATGGTATTGCGCGACGCGACTGCATGAAGAACGTAATGACAGGTGGTAACATGGAAGTCATGATATGCAGGTCATGTACGACATGATTTACAAGCCACACTCATGATACATTCGCGGCCCGTTTTCCTAGGTTGATATATACCAAAATTGGTATTGCGCGACGCGACTGTATGACGAACACGAGTAATAGGTGGTAACATGAAAACCGTGACATGATGTCATGTATATCATGATTTACATGCCGCGCTCATGATGCATTCGCGGCCGTTTCGCTAGCTTGATATACACCAAAATGGTATTGCGCGACGCGACTGTACGACGAACGTAAATGAAATTAAGGTGGTAACGCGAAAATCTTGACATGCATGGACATGTACGACATTTTACATGCCATGCTCATGGCGCACTCGTGGCCGTTTCGCTAGCCTGATATACACCAAAACTGGTATTGCGCGATGTGACTGTATGATGAACTTAGTGACAGGAGGTAACATGAAAAAACATGATATGCATGTCATGTATGGCATGATATACATGCTATGCAACATGGAGCACTCGCGGCCATTTCGGGCGTTTGATATACACCACTATTGGTATTGCGCGGTGTGACTGTATGACGAACATGATTGAGAGGTACCCCCTACTGAAAATTTCTATATATACAGGACCCATACATATGATGTTATTGATACAGGCCGTCTAGGGAATACGGCTTTATAGGTGATACAGGTTTATAGGCATACAGGTTCATAGGCGATATAGGTTATATACGTGATAGGTCGTATAGGTGATACAGGTAGGTTGATTATATGGGTGTTACAGTGATATGGATAACATGGGCCGAATCAGCGATTTGGGTCACAATGACGTGCAGCAAAGGAACATATGATAAAGACATGCCAGTTTATCAAGCGTGTAATAAAAGCAAATATATACAGCAATTCAAGCTGTAATGATATCTCGCAGCAGTCTAATTATAAGAATGTAAGAATTCACTGTGTGCACTTACATATATACTTGAAGAAAAACAGATCAGGCAAGAATATTTTGGTAATTGATTATTTATTTAAATCTTTAAGCATCTCCGCAATAATACGGCACCCTACACGCACATGCACAGTGATGCAGATGCTGTGATTTCTTCAATGTGTAAGCTGCAGCGGACCTTCGCTGTTCTGTACAGTTTTCAAATCAAAATAGAAAACAACAATCTGTTAACATCTATATTTTATTTTTACGAAAGCTCCAATAGGAACGAATGCCATCATTTAGTTGGCGTAGCGCCTGTTTCCGACTAACCAGGGCAAGGCCTGCCTGTAAGAAAATAAAAAAAGACAGAAAATCTTATTATAAAAAATAAAATAGCTAGAAGAGGACGGTTTAATATATGTAAACCACAATAGTACGTAGTTGCATACTGATACACATCCAACGCACAATACTTTTTTTCAGTTTTCGTGACTTTCGAGTGGAACGTACGAAGGCAGTGAAAATGAAAAATATACCTTCAAAGATAATCAACAGAGGCGCGTTGTTTGGCGATCAGCAAATACAGAAATATTGATGGCACATCATGGTGACGGTATCTGTCTCTGCAGCTTTGTCAGAAGGGAAGCTGCGATGGAGTCTTGCATGTAGGCTGAGGGTCCATTTTCCCGCAGGAAAGTTGCGATGCTGGGTCTGGTGAACAACCGTTCCGCCGAAACAAACTTCCATGTACGGCCACAATTGCAGCCCATGAGCGAAGTATGTTCTTCACTATTTCGCTGATAGCCTGTGCACATCGCGGTACTCGATGTCCACGAAATCAGAGCAAGAGAGATCGCAAGTGAGGAACACGATCCGCACTCGTGACGCTGGTGAGCAATTCTGAAGAAGAAAGTGCGGCACGGAGGGATACACAACAAGAACTAATGTGACCGTCAGAAATTTACACTGGTGTAACTGCCAATAAACTCTGCGAAGCTTATTGTGAACTATGAAGTTTTCATGGCGTAATATTATACTCGGCGACAACTTTTTCTTGACAGCACTATGGAAGCTGCAGAACCGAAAGCATGCCTGCTACCGCGCCAAAAATAGTACTTAGGTTTACTGATGATTTTTCTCATTTGCACTGTTGAAATAAATACTGCTTTATTTATTATGAGACTTAAACACCACGGGGTAGTCGTAGGTAAGATACAGTTATTGTTCACTTTGCAAGAATGCGTTCCTTTTCTTTTCATTTCTTAGACAGCACCCACCTTTCAGCACGCCCGTTTTCCAAAGCAAACATGGCGTCCGTGACGTAGTGCGTCAGTGTGCGGCCGCAAACGCGCTGTTTATGTTCTCCAAGAAAAATATACGCGTAATATGACACTAAAATGTACACGAACAATCGAGATGTTTCTCCCATTGACATTTTTCGTGTATATAATTTTCTAAACGCGGTAACGATGCGAGCGAGCAAAACCGAAATCAGCCGCGAGCTGCCGTACTACTTGCGGAGCAACACGAATGTGCGGAAGCCCCGCCTCCGTACCTTCGCTCCAGTGTCAAGATAAGCTGTCGCGAGTATAGCACCCTATAAATACAAATTGATCTTCTCTCGCGTAATTTTTCTTGATCGCAACAGTAGATGGGCCTCCTTGCACCTGTGCAGCGAAAGTTTGCGACATGCGTTCTCAGAATTCTTCCCCCCTCATGGTCTCACCACGTGCAAAGACTACCGCCCGCGCTTACCAGACAGGCGAGTTTCGGAACAATAGGGCGCGCCTTTCCCCCCCCACGGGGAGAGCAGCTTAAAAATGCGCGACCGTTGAAAGACGCGTTCGTCGAATCCGCATTCTTTTTTGCGTAAGCCGGCTACCACGACGTGTTTTATCCCCATTTTGATCGTACTTCTCATGAATAAATATAGTAATAAAATAATAATAATAAAGACACTGCCTGTCAAAGCATTGAATACACATTCCGATAAACATTGAATCAAGGGAATTTTTGGTAATTTTGGAAGGCAGCATTTTAGCGCATCATTGAAGCAAATGCACGTGTCGCACTTGACCGCGACACGATCCGTCTACACAGTTCAGAAACACGTGCGCCGCACAATCAGTGCCTGAAACCATATGCTTGCATGCAGTTTTATGTAATACAATGCTGCTCGAGTGAGTGCTGTAACTGTATCCTCAAGTTTGGTTTATGCCTAATTCAGGACCCTTATTAACGAACGTGTCTTACAGAAAAATGGAAAAATATGCGTAAGAGAAAACTGCAGCCAATAGTGGTGCTGGCCATATGACACACGCACGCACGCACACACAACACACACACAACACACACACACCCACACACACACAACACACGCACGCACACACACACACACACACACACACAACACCACAATAAGTTTTGTGAATTCTACCCCAGAAGCTAATGTAGGTGTTAACATCCCTCATTGAGAGCGCTCAATACTAGGTCAATTAAATGTGTAGTGACCATGGGTCAATTAAAACTTTCTTAATGTATGTCAATTAAACATAAAATGAGTGAGAGTCAACTGAATATTTCAAACCTAATGTCAATTCAGTGTTTATTGAGGGCACTCATTAGAAGCTGCCGTTTAATTGACCAGCTATTGAGTCAAAAAGGCCTCGGTTCGGGGTCAATTGACACGCAAAGTGCATTTTTGTAAGGGGTGCGCGTGCAAAAAGATGTTGTAAGAGGTGTAGATGAAAGCGGATGATTATGTGCTGCACTGCCACTTGTCAGGATAAAAAAAAGCCAGCTGGTCGAGAGCTAGATTGAGATGAAAGGAATTTGAAAGATAACATTGAGAATTAAGTGCTGTCCTGCCACTTATAAAGATAAAAAGGCGAACTATTGATCAGGAAGAGATTGTGAGAGGTTTGAATGAGAGCGGATGAAAGAAAACAACTCCTGTGTTGATCCTATATGCCGCCATATAGGTCCTGGGCGGCCCTATTTGTATCCTATAACCGCCATATGGGTCCTCTGGAGGTCATATTTGAGTCCTATATACCGCCATATGGGTCCTCTGTAAGTCCTACTTGCGTCCTATATACCGCCATATGGGTCCTGTTTAGGTCCCATTCGGATCCTGTTTGGATTCTATATACCCCCACACGGTCCTATACAATTCCTATATTGAGTCCTGTAAGTCCTGTATAAAACCATACGGATCCTGTATGAAACCATATAGGTTTTTTCAGTTTAACATGCGAATCATGTTATGCATGTCATGTACGGTATGCTTTACATGCCGCTGTCATGGTGCGCTTCCGGCCGTTTTCTTAACTGGATACATACCAAAATTGGTGTGGCATAACACGAGTGCGTGATGAACATAAACGACATGTCATGCATTGTAAATACCAGAATATGCGTTTTATAGGCACGTGTATACTAGTATGTGCATGCATGCGTGCATGGTAAACATGCTAGCTATGGTGGACTAGATGCCATGGCATGAATGATTTCATTTGGCTCAAAGACAAACAAGGCAATGTATGCAGCTTTTTGCTGGCTGCTTCGCATTACAACGATTCCCACAGTGCGTGGGATCTGCCGGATTTTTTGGTTGAAAAAGCAATGGTGGGTTACTAGCTGTTGCTGGCTTGCGAGGCTTCTGTGGAGATAGGCGCCAGGCAAGATGCTAATCTTCAAACACTGTCGGCATGGCACCACAACAGTTGTCTTATATGGTAGCCCTTCTAACATAATCGCGTTTGATGAAACTACCCCGCTTCACACTGCTTTTGATTTCGACTTGATAATTTTCAGGTCTTCCCTCGCAATGCTTTTCTGCCATTTTAGAATAGCCGTTTGTCAATCAGAGTTTATTGAGTTGAAGCACCAACAGCCACTTGTCGCTGGGCTACATACATGCACTCCGTCGCTACTTGGTCCCCTCAACAGCATGTATCATGTGAGTGAGCTGCGATTCCGACCAATATGCCTTGCCATCCACCGTGACCACTACGCACGTCTCTTTGCAAGGCCTTCAGGTTCGTTTTTTTTTCGTTGTGAAGACCCGTAGTGGACACCGGACAACAGACTTACGCGCATCACCTGTGTTTGTCATCTTCATATTTTTGTTATGGCTATAAGGAAGTTTTGATGGTCGACTCTGGTTGTCCGGTGATTGCTGTCGTCACCCCTGATTGGACTGCATACGTTTGACATCACGTTGTTTGCGTTGTGCAACACCCCGATTATATTTTTGAATGGATGTTTGCTGAAATCCTTTGTGGCTACAAGTGCAAATTGGCTGTGTAACATTGGAGACATTGTAGTCCTTTCTTGAGATTTTCCAACACACCATGTTCAACTTCGTGCGGTTATCACATGCCTTACCTCTGCTGGCCAGCATAAAGACGCCACATAAAAGGCAAGCTCGCAATACGAGGACGTCATCTCCTTGGAGGGTGTCATTTGTGCTGTTGCCGAGTATTCTTAGCCCAATACCATAAATACGCTCTGAAGGTTCATTGGTCTGTGTGATATTGTCGCGAAATAACCTTGCAGCGTGTTGTCTCAAGGATTCATGAGTTTGTGAACATTGCACCTTTCCGACTTGTCGACTAGCCTATCCCTCCTCAACAGCTCTCCCTCATTGAGCTTCTTGTTTTTATATTTGAGACAATTACCTCTGTGCCACGTGTGCAGTAAATATGTGCTGCTTTCTATACCTACCCCAGAAAGCACTCACACAGAGATTTTCACAACTCAATTCATGAACGAGACTACTGCTGCGGAATTTAAACATTTGTGCGCAAGTGCACTGATGCTTAGAGTACCTGCCATTGGTGGAAGGCTCTGTTCAATGCTCGGGTGGTGCACTTCAGCATCTACCTTGCTTGGCTTGCCCCATTTTACCACTTTGGTATGAATTTATACGACCCACTATCTTGAACACTTCCGGGAAGAGATGGATAATTGTTGGCAGAGACCATCTCTTGTGTTACGCCAAGACTACAGCATTGCCTACAGCAGTAGCAGCTAGAGAAGTTACGTTCACTCAGTCATGTGGCAAGCCTAAGCACTATGTTGCATCAAGCAAACATTTCAATGTTTAAGCTCATTGCATTTCAATAAATGTTTGATATCACCATAGGTCTTGTACGTTGGACACAATGGCATTGTGACAAGTCTGATGTTGTGCAGCCATGCTGTTGCACACGCTGACTCCGCTCTGATGTTTTGTAGCAGGAAGCCCTTTGCCCTGTTTAACCCTTTTATCATACATGGCTGGTGACTTGTCAGCCATAAAAAATAGAAACACTTCGTGACAGAGTCTCTTGGAAGACGGGGATTTTTGGAAGCTTTCTTTGTTGCCTTAAGTTCTAAGGCATTCCAAAGCAAACCTGTCAGCCACTTCACGGTGCGCTATACCCACATGCAACGAAGTCCATTAAAACATTCTATTTAGTCCTACTCCAGTACGTCCCATGCTATGAAGTTCTTTCAAATTATGCAGTGATCCTTGTGTCCACTTCTCCAAGACCAAACCCTTTATAATAGTAGCAGAGCAGGCTTGCTACCCCACAGTACCACAAGTTGTGAGTCCCTGCAAAACTTTAGTTTCTTTAGGGTAACCTCAATCACTGTTTTGATGTACTGTCATTTAAATGATGCATTCGAGTCACTCAGTCCCGGACATCTTTAGAGACTGAAGTATGAACGCTGCAGTGTTCGCTCCACGCTCTATTTTGACCGACCCGTCAGTCAACACTTTCCGATGGTGAGCATGTCTTCAAGGCATTCAAGCACCAAATAGCATAGTTATGCTATAGGAGTGCAGCGCTCGCTGCTGATTCGGGGTATTGTCAGCGGGCAGTATATATTGTCATGCGACCAAGGCTGTTCGAGTAAAAGTTGCTGCACCTGTTTGGGGAATCCGAGACAAAGATGAAAAAAAATTGGTGAGGGCCATGAAAGCTCGCGATTCCCTACGTCGCTGAACTGAGCAGTGCTCAACGTGGGCTCCATTCATTACTAGTCAGCAGTTGTCGTGAGGCGAGAAGACACAATGGTGGTAGCAGAGAATCGTGAAGTACCTTTACACTTGCCACATCCCAGGGCAACTTGGAGGCTTTGACACCCAAGTGTTCCCAGTTGTTCGTACTGAGACTCGCATGCGGAGATCAGGGGCAAATGGACGAGCACGGAGTTAACAATAATTGCTGTATGCAACTTTGACATTGATATTACATGGCTTTTCCAGCTCGTATTTGCTAACCTTCAAAGGAGGTTTACATGCGGTGAAGAAGCTGTGATTGTCGTGTCTACAGCACATCTCCAACTTATCCTGGTGTCTACTGCGACCTCGAGGAATTGCATGTATTTAGGTTGTTGTACTGACGCTTCCGGAAGTTGCATTTTTATCCTTCTTTCTCACTGCCATATGCCAAGGAACAGCATAAACTGAGATTTTTACGCTAGTATTGACATTCCTATTCATGCGATATAAAGTCTGCATGGAGAGTATAGTGCTTTGGCCTTTCCCTTCCAAACGCTTAGGCTGATAGTCACATAGCCAAATGCATACGTGGTTGGAATGTATTGATAGTTGGGCTACCTTGCCGACTTTCCATATGATGTCAGCCCCGTCCTGTCGTTACCAGGCTTCAGTACCAGCCCAGGCCTTTTTCCATGATAGAGGAATGTTTCATCCCACATATACTTGAAGTACATCACAGGACTGCTGTTCAGCTCCGCAGGCTAGTTTGAAGTCTGTTTGGTAAAGCCATCAGGTGCAGTAGTGCAGCGTCCATGGGTAGAGCTTATGTCTCACAACAGTTCCCGTAATATGACATATGAGTCGATGGCTGATGCACTAGGAGGTTCAAGTGGAGAAAACATTCCACTTTCTTTTCCAAATATGTAAACGTCTGCGAATTTCTTGTCTGTGGTTGACTACATCCTGAAATTAAGCAAGGGCATTAAACGGCCACAAAGGTTGAGAGGCGTGCTCCCGACACTCTTCACTACTTCCCATATCCTTGACAATCTAGAAAAAACCCGCATTTCCCCGAAGGGAGTATGAGGAAGTGCGAAGCACGGGGTGATGCTATGAGGGGGGCGCGCGACTAAACTACAGAGCCGAGCGAAGGAGACGGCAACGAGAGAGCACGCGCCAGCCGACCCACGGAGGTCTGGCCGTTTTTAAGTGCAAGCACTTTTACTGATGATGATGATCTGTCTTCCGAACTCGTTCCAAAGAACCCGCAACGCGTTCAACTTGTTGGCGGCGTTGCGCACGCCCGAGATGGGGCTCAGGTTGTTGTCCAACCACAGTCGATCGCACACCGCGCAGCTATATCCGAAGCTGCGGTCCAGGAAGTCTCGCTTGAAGCGCGCGTCCGGCCGATCGAATTCGAGGGCCTGCGCTCGCTCACGCATCGCGCGTCCCCGCGCCAGATCGGCTTCGGGGTGCTCGACTCGCTTCGCACGCTTTCGTTCGGCGTCTCGCCGCCGGCCTTCATCACCACAGGCAATGCGTGGGGCGCGCGCAGCCACGGAGCGGAGGGCGGAGCGCGCGCAGTCACGTGGGGCGTGACGTCGCTGCGGCGTTGCTACAGACGCTCCTCTCCGCTCCTCGCACCGTTGCTATGGGACGGCGGATTCAGGGTCGCTTATAAAGTGCATTCGCACTTAAAACACTTAATCTCTCACAGAAAACTTTTTAGTGTGTTGCCATACAGCAGCATTGAGATTTTTTAATTGCCTCCTGAGTGCTGCTCCCTATTTTTTGTCTCCTTAGTTTTTTTTCTCTGCGCTTTTTGTGGCAGCGCACAAGCTACCAAATCTGAGGTCCGGGGGTGGAAAATGTGCAGGGTGCCTTGCCCACTAACTTATCCTGATTTATGTCTCCACAGTTTGTCTCCGGAATACTAGTTTCCAGCGTCTTGGACATTTGCCTCTTCTCCTGCATGCATCTTGTCAGAGTATCTACTGAATCAATGGTTCGTTTGGAACACGTGTATGCTCTGGCACCTTGCGAATACCATGAAAAACAGCATATCCACGGAGTGAATGATGATGAGTGGCGAAGTTGCGGAGGTTCATCGGTAAACCGTGAATCTTCCGCGAATTCTGCCCAGTACATCATCACCGACGTGAGATCGGCGCGTTTATACTAAAGGTTCGATGAGTTATGACAACTTGCAGCTCACTTTATTTTACATGTACGCTGTGAATTTTCAGTGTTAGAAAACCATTGCTTTAGAAAAACATCTGGCGTCCTTTCGTTAGGCAGCTGGCGTCTTTCGTTTTGCTTTAGAAACATCTGGCGTTCTTTCGTTTTGCTTTTAGAAAACATCTGGCGTCTTTCGTTGGTTTATTTCATCAATCAACGGCGTTTTGAACAAAATTTTTATTGTTTAATCACGCACAGGAGAAATCTCACCAGGCACTACCTTGGAGGTAAACAATGGCTGTTAATGGCAATGAGAGACAGAAGAAGTCGGCTTTTCGTTAACGCGCACGCTGCGAATTTTTTATTGTTCAACAACGCACAGGAAAAATCTCCCACCGGCACCACCTTGGAGGTCAAGATCTGGTACTAGCGTTACGACTGGTTACGCACTACTACGAGGGACGAACGGGTGCCGCCTTAAGGAGCTTCGCCCCTAAAAATCGCCTCATGGTCCCGTTAAAGGGGCCCATGAGGCGATGGGAAGCCGGCCCACTTGCACGATCGCGTTCCGTTGGCGTTCGTTGGGCATGCTACCGACCTCGCGTCGTGGAACGCGAAGAGGAACACTACGCGCGTCGCGTCTTCCCTCTAGCCTGGCCGTTAATTCTCACAGGGCGAGCGGGGAACGCGGTCGACAGGCGCGCGAGAGGGAAGCAGCGTAGGAGAGGAGAGAGAGGGGGAGGGGACACGCATGCGCTGGCGCTCATCGCGGCGCTGCGCAGGAGAGAATTTCAGCATGTCGAGCCCGCATTTCAGAGGAGCCAACCGAAGCAAGCGCTGGACAACGCGCGCAGCGCTCTACCGGCTTGATGGAGAGGAGACTAGAGGAGGAGAGCAGCGCATGTGCCACGAGAGCAGAAGCGGAACGCAGGAGAAGCACAAGCAGCTGCTGGGAGAGAAGTGGAGAGAGTAACGCGCAGCTGTTGGAGAGAGGGAAGGGGGAGTTGCGCATCCGTAGTGTGAGTGCGGATAAGCAGGCCGCGGCACACACCCCCGTGCAAGAGATGCTTCGCATCTAAAACCGGTTTCTTGAACATCCAAGCGGTCGCACCATATATCTGAGAGCAATCGCTTCAGTGGTTTGGATCTAAAAAATAGGCACATGTCCCAACAAAGTAGGACATATGAGTCCCACTGCCCCAAAAACAGTTCAGGAAGCCCTGCAATGAAATTTTCCGAGCTGAGTTTCACGTGGCAACGTCTTCCTTGCACTATTCTAAGGTGAATGCAAAAAGGATCTAGCAAGGTTGATTCAAGTGAACCAAAGTCTGAAAAACATACAAATTCAAAATGAAAGCAGACGACAATTACACGCACACCTTTTCACGTTTCATTCACATAGCATGGTGGCTCTTTCCTTCCAGTCAAACTTCATCTCACATAATGCGGTACCGATGTCTGCTTTTACCATCTTCATTTAAAAACTCATTAAAAGAGCATCTGTTAAATAGTTGATCTGTCTTTTTTTGTGTTGCTTTATACTGTATTCATAATTTGTTTTTTGATTCTATGCCTTTTTGTTTTTCATCCTGCTTCTTGTATTGTTTCTACGATTCTAATAGCTGCTTATCCTTGTTTCGTTTATTTCTAATCATCACCGAGGGTCCCGTTGCAGTCGTGTACTTTGGGACCCTCGTCTGTACATATTACTCCATGCAACATTCTTTTATATCATGGTAATAAACTTATTGATTGATTGATTGATTGAAAACCACCACCACATTTTTTGTGTGGCATCATTATGGGTTACAATAACCACATGGGCCGTAGCGCTCGCAGCTGAGCACTACAGTGACATCAGCAGATACAACTAGGCTGAGTGCGCATAAGGAAATGAATAGTTTTGTCCTAACGCAGAAATGCAATGCAAGACTGCAGTTCATGTAGGATGTTGGTCAGCACTGCTTGACTCGGTTTCACAGAAAAGCAAACTGTAATGCATGAGTGTGCGTCTTTCTTGTTCCTCTGGCAGGCGTAAAACATGTTTCTATTTTTAAAGTCGTGATAATAAGCACATCGCAAAAGTGCACAGTACATTCTTTAATCCAGGTCAATGAACACTCGCAGTTTAATACGTCACATTTGTTGCCAGAAATTATTGAGATTCAAACGCTTTTATTTTGCCACTTTTACTGGAAAACAAAATAAAAGCAGCATGCTTCATTTTGGGCACAGGGTCCCTTGAGGGCTACAGCACCATGTATAATTTTGAAGGAATACATAGTTGTTGACGTTTGTGACTTGTGAAAGCAAACTGATAGCACAAGGGTGAGATACACTTGCTTAGTGGCAGGTTTGCCATTAGTGACCCCCTTTGTCGATTTTTCTGGAAACCAGTTGTCTATGCAACAGCGGTACTGAACTAGAATTGTTACACTGAACCTCTCCATTTAAGTGGTAACGTATGCTTTTCCTTATACCTACATTGAAGCGCTTTGTTTAGCTGGTATTGGAGATTACGATGTAGTTGCAGACACTCTTGCAAGGACATAATTTTGGTTATGTGTTCAGTTTTGGTACTGGTTCTGTTTGATGTCCTACATTTAAACACATTGCTCTAAAATGATGACAGATATTTTAAATGCGAAGCATTTCTTAGCGGACTTCTGCGACTTTGAGCGTATCTATCTATCTATCTATCTATCTATCTATCTATCTATCTATCTATCTATCTATCTATCTATCTATCTATCTATCTATCTATCTATCTATCTATCTCCGTCCGTCCGTCCGTCCATCCATCCATCCATCCATCTAACCACCTACGACTCGCCACGTGACTGTCTCGCGACGTGACGGTGTGACGAACACAAATAACGGGAGTTAACATGAAAATCATGTGGCACACATGTCATGTACAGCATGACTTCCGTGCCACGTTCATGGTGCGCTGGCGGCCGTTTCGCTAGGCTGATATAGACCAAAATTGGTATCTCGCGACGTGACTGTGAAACGAACACAAATAACAGGAGTTATTATGAAAATCATGACACGCATGAGATGTACAGCACGACTTACGTGCCACGCTCATGGTGCGCTTGCGGTCGTTTCGCTAGCTTGATATACACCAAAATCGGTATTGCGCGACGTTACTCTCTGACGAACACAAATAGCACGAGTTAAAACGAAACTCGTCACATGCGTATCATGTAAAGTATGACGGCCGTATGGCGGCCGTTTCGGTAGATGATATACATCAAAATTGGTTTTGCGCGACGTGACTGTGTGACGAACATAAATAACACGTGGTAATACGAAAATCACGACATGCATGTCATGTAGGGCATGATTTAGACGCCACACTCATGGCGCACTCACGGCCATTTTGTTTACTGGATATATACCTAAATTGGTATGGCATGACATGAGTGCGCGACGAACATAAATAGCAGATCACGCATCGTATATATGTACGAGAATATGTTTCATTAGCATGGCATATACCATATTATACACGCATGCATGTATGACAATACCGCGATATATCGCGAACTATACGCCACGACATGAATCACTTTATTAGAATCAATGATAAACAAGACGATGTATGCAGCTCTTTTCTGGCTGCTTCCCATTACATCGATTCCTACACTGCGTGGGATCTGCCGATTTTTTTTTCATTTGAGTTCAGGCGTGTTCCGAGAAACTAATTTGGGTTCACTGCTGCTTATTTACAGTTTGGGTATAGTTTTTCGTTGGTGTTTGGTGCGATACCCTGGTGCTGCTATAAATAGTGCATGGGCAAATAAGTTGTGAAGAAAGCAGCTTGCAACATGTTGACTCATACCTACGAGTGTGATATCCACATTGTCATCCTGAACGAAGAATCAAGACGCACTCTAGGTTGCTTTCAGTGCAATAAGTTACAATGCCTCTGATTTGTCAGGCTACGTGTATGAAGACCTCATGCCAGGGGCGTAGCTGGTATTTTATTTTCAGGAAATGAAGGGGTGGCAGGTTAGTATAATCACTATGTATGTACTATCGGCGTCAAATGAAACCCGAACAGCGGCAAGCATTCCAATGTTATTGTGCTGCCGTTCAGTTATCACCATGGACAGGCGCGCATATATGCGGAGGTGCCGAACCGGTTGCGCGCGCCTGTCTATAGTGATAACTGGACGGCGCACACTATACCACTGCGAATTCTTGCCGCTGTTCGGTTTCATTTGACGCCGATTGTGCATCCGTGAGTGTATGTGTGCGTGATCACACGAGTGATGCAGAACTATCGGTAAATGGACTATCGATAGTATCGATAGTTTTTCTTAAACTATCGATAGTGTAGACAAACTATCGATAGTACTACTATCGACAAACTATCGATAGTGCAATTGGTAGAACCATGGTTAAAATTACTAGCGATATTACTGCCACTGGTGTTTATTGCTTTGTTTTGATGTATTCGGATTTCACTCAGGAATACTGTTGGCAACCTTTGACGCAGACCGCGCCGTAATGTTTGAGAAGCTTCACGATTTTTTGAGATCATTCTGTTAAGATTACGTGCCGGACACGAATAGTTAAGCTTATTCGAGAGCTTACGCGAGCACAAGCGATAGCGCTGGCAGGTTCGATGACTAATGTAAAAAGACGACGCGTTCCACCGACGATCAGATTACTCGGCGGCTGACGACTGTTCTCGCCGCTATCGGTGGGCAGCGTGTATCGCTTGTGTAATGAGTTTTAGTTTTCTGGGCAAAAGTTCGCCCATATAAAGAGCTCCGTATTTCCCAGTCTTGCTGCAGCATTTTTCACCGTCACAACCACGTGACAATACTATGGAGAGTGGTGTGAATAATGATGCTGTTGCTCGCTCGCCAAATTGCCAAAATATGTGCGATAGCGTACTATCAGCTTCGCTTAATGTATGAGCAATTTTTGGCGGAAGAAATAAATTGTTTCCTCAGTGAAAATGGCAGAATATGTCCATCAATAAATTCGCACCCAAAAGCAACCAGTTACACCTTAGAATTAACTAACCAAGTTCATGATATTGTTTTTTATTTTGAAATCATAAAATGCAATATAAATTTGAAGCCGCGCAGTTCCACCACATGTACCGCCTTCCTTTCTGCTACAGCTGAATAGTTTGACTTTATAATCATGTGTCCGCGAAGCACTTTCGTGAAGAACACAAGCATGTCAACTTTCTTGCCCTCAGGCTGCTCCTCCGGATGCACTATGTACCACGCGGGGAACCAAGTTTCTTCTGCAATGAGTTCGCGCTGTTTATTTTATACTGTCGATAGTGCTTACTATCGATAGCGCTATCGATAGTATTTTTTACCATCGATAGTTCGATAGTGGCTCAGCTATCGATAGTATCGATAGTACCATCGACAGTTCTGCATAACTAGATCACACCCATCCAAACTGAATAATTTCGGAGGTGATTCAAACCTACCCTTTGGCCGTGCCTGTACAATGGCAAAAAATATGAGACGGAACAAAGTAGTACTGATGATGTGTGGATATTTATAGTATGTGTGAATGCAAAACCAATTCACATTCAGCAAATTGTCTCTCGGCTGCTCTGCCTTTACAACAACGGACTTCTTAAATTGTTTTGATAGTGATGATAGGGCTATTCTTGTTCTACTTTCGTAGTGACTAGCTTGCTGTTGAACATGGTCACAGAGTCACGTTTGCACAGAACGTATTGTTCGTTTTTTAAGGTGTAACCAATAACTATCTGGGGGTCTGTATTGAAACCCAAGAACGGCCTGAATGTTTCCTTGCTACCCTGTGCTAAATATCCTGTATATGTTGCTAATAAACAACCTTACACAATGCAAGAATTATTGTTTTCATTAGACGATGCGAAAGTTGTGCAGACACAATAAATGCATTATTGCAATTAATGTTGCAATTATTATAACAACACGTGTGGTTGAATGTCCCGTCCCAGCTCGTCTGTTGCACCATATGAGCATTTATTTCATCATCTATTTAAGCAGCTACGCTAGAAGGCAAACCCCTTCATGCATGACGTCACTGAACCCATCGCAAAGTTTATTCAGCTGATTATCTTAATTTTGTTTCAAATAAAATACAATAACTGACCAGTGTGTATGTTATTGTATGCATTTTCCATATTTTCCTAGCCTCTGTTGACCTTTTGACCACTTTATTGCTGTACTGTGCATTCCTAAATGAAATGTAGTGGCAGATGGTCAGCCACCTAGACCTCTTTTTGTAGTCATTACTGCCCTCTGTGCACTTGTAAACATCTGTCCTAAATACATGCATTAATTATATGTTGCACTGTACGTCACCACTGTGACAAGAAGAAATAAGGTGGTTTTGCTGAAGTCGTATTTGATAGTAAAATAAGAACACCAAGGGATAGAGTATTTCACGTATCACGAAAGTAAGATCGTCAAATAATTATTTTCGTGGGGTGCTCGCGGGACTGTTGGGCCACTTCTGTTCTGCTTTATGATAGGAGAATGTACCAGAAAGACAAAATGTCTAATCATACCGACTCGAAAAGGTGTGCAATTTGATGATGACGCTTCAGTATTACAGGAGCGGTATGGAAAACACCGACTTCAAACTGTTAGCAGAAGACCATGATTGACCTACCCACTACATTTACGTTATATTTTACAGCGAAAGCGGTTATGAGATCACAACAAGGGCCATTTTCGGCGCCGTAGTTGTCCGCCGCCGCCGCCGCCGGTGTCCGTAACCACTGTCGCTTGAAATAGGAAAATAAGAAAAAAAACGAAATCAGAGAAAAGTTTCCAGGATGGAACGAGGTTCGAACCTGGGCCCTCTGCGTGAGAATCCAGTGTTCTACCTCAGAGCCATGTGCTTGAAACTGCGTTGCAAGAAGACCCTATACAGGCTTCATGTCGCGAAGGAACCACATTAACACATGTAATGTAGCGTGGTAGAAAAGTAAAATAACTACCAAGCGTCACACAATGCGAACTGCGCAACGAGTGGGTTTTTGAATGCTTCCAACCCATTACAGAGAGTAAAATAACAACCGGGCGTCACACGATGCGAATTACGTAACTAGTGGGTCGCTTATAGCTTCCAACCCATTGCAAATGGCTCAGCCATAATTCTTCATCGTCATCAACCGTCTCATCAACAAACTGCACATAATGCCGTACATATGGTAGCTCGTCTCTCGGCAGAATGACGAATAAATCGTGGTGGGTGCTTCACAACATCACAAAAATTATGATTTGTGGCGTAGTGGGTACGTTGCTAGTTTACTTGTATTAGTAGCCACAAGAGAGTTTATAACGGGCTCTAGAAATGCCGCTCTTCCAGCTTTCGCTGTGGCTGTGCTGCGCTTTCCGCGCAGGCCTGGCGTTTTTGCACCTTACAACTACCACAGCTGAAGGAAAGAATTGGCTCAATGGGCTAGTAAACTATGGCTGATACTCGATTTTGCACCTCATCTATGACAAAAACATTAGCATATCAATGCCCCATCTCATCTCCATATGCCCCAAGTTCAGACAGTTGTCATTGGGAAGAAGCTACTATATGCACACGGCTTATGCTTGATAGGGCAAGGCATACAACGCTGCCGCAGCCCACACGCATCTCGGTATTTACTTGAACGTTGCCATTTCGCGCCATGACGTTTGTGAATGTAAAAAGAACACATTACATCCACATAAAGAATAGAAAAACATACAACATACGTGCTGGAAAACAAAGTGCCGAAATTCCTCAAGCAGTTTTACACCACTCTTAAATCAGAATCACATGGCAGCCAAGAAAGAAGACATCACAAATTGTGTCACAAGTTATCATGAGTGCCACCTAGTTAAAGCCAAGGCCATGCCTTGGGCCAATAACATGGTCTTGCCCAGATATTACTCTATGTTGTGGTTGTTCTCGTTTATGTAGCTGGAGTTAAAGTGAACAGAAGTGTTCCTTCTAGCCATTGAGGAATGAACACATTCTGACGCTTCCAAAGCCCTACAGATTTCAGCTCAATTGCATTTGCAGCCAGGTTTCTTCGCAGAAACCTCTAGAATTCAAAAATTTGAAAAGTGATGATTGATTTGAATTTGCTGAAACGATTATGCCCCAAATACATAGCCAGCTCTAAATGTACCTTAGAAGGACGCGTTGTGGATATCAAAGGACGCGTTGTGCATATCACAACAGATCACAGAGGCCTTAGATTTAGATGAAGCCCATATTTTATTGCATTGGGCACTAGTCTATGCCAGCCGGCAGAATATTAGTTCGACGCAGCCAAATGCACTGATTGAAGGGTACCTCTGAAGGCGTCCCAAAAGAGACCGAGATATAGAATGATATTAAAAAAGAACTGCTACTTTAGATGCAGCACCAAAATTCTTTAATCAACAAATTTCATGGATTGGAGACCAAAAAGGGCATTTCATCGAAACATGCCGACCATACTGTATGTCAACACAGCCAAACAGAAGATTTTCTCCTACCAAGAACTCAAGGGGGTGGGGGTGGGGGAGAGTGAGGGAGCTGAAACAGCTACAATTTGTCATGCGTTATCCATAAGACATCCAAGTGGGTGGAGAGGTCCGGCATTTTGACCCTCCTATCCCAAATAAAGTCCTTATGTGCCCTCAGTGCTACCGTACATTCTACTCACTGAGGTTCAGATAGTCGGAATATCTAATGACCCATATCGTCAGATTGAAAAGTTGAGATTAGCAACAGGAATGTAGCAATGTATGGGTTGTACCAAAGACAAAGAGATAAAGAAACCGTCGTGTGAAAATATACAGCTGTTTGTAGGGCATTTATAACACCAACAAAAAAGCTGAAATTTTGTGTTTTCAGCCGCAACAAGGTGTCTTGCGAGCAATCTAAAGAAACATAATATATGCTTCATATATGCATGATTTTGAAAATATCTCACAAACTAGTATCTCTCATAAGGCCCGACTCCTCCATATTCACATAGCTTTGAATGCATGCTGTAATGAATCACAATACAACAGGCAACGGACCTTTTCTTTGCTGAAACTTTTAATACTTTAATTTTTTTATGCATCGAGCTCACCTTGACACTTAAAAGATCAAAGAGGAATTAGTAAACAGCAAAGTAAAATGTACGTCAGCAAACCGCACGCTATCATACACATTCGCACTCAATCATAAATAGCATTGACCACTCAATGTATCTACTACCAGACAACCTATATATCTACAATTGAACTTGAAAGGTCGGAACTTCCTTGGCTGTTTGTAGATAACATCGTGGATGGCATCATAGCGTGCAATGCCGCTGCCGCTGCAGGCCTTTTCTTCATTGTAATAAAACGTGTTTTTGCGCGTTTTTGCCCACATTCCTGCAAGCTGTCAATACCACAAATAAAAGATCGCCATCGCGCCGAATGCAACCGAGCGATACGAGTTGTATGCAGTAACAACGATAACAACAAAACGTGGTGTGCGTAGAATACCTCGAACACAGATGACAGCGTCGACGCACCAGATGCGGCCGAAAAACACAATTTGAGAATGCAAAAGCCTCGTTTTCGTCATAAACGCGGCGGCATGAACCCACAAGTTCAAGAACATGCCAGCGTCGCCTGCTGTTGCTAATGGTTGCCGACCTCGAAAACTGTAGCTCCGCAGAACGGTTGCCAGCCTCAACAGTTGGTAACGTCGTCCAACCAGACTGCGCACCAGAACCGCTCATGTGGGTACCGCGTGGGCGACGATTTGGCGTCGTTCCGCTCTTTCGTCCTCCGTTGGCGGGCGGCAGGTATCCCGCCACGTGCGGGGCGGGTGTGTGGATAGCACGTGGATAGGCCCTTGACGTCTCAAAACCAGTGGAGGGTTCCGGAAATTTCGACCTCCTGGAGTTATTTAATATGCACCTAAATCTAAGCACATGGGCCATCAAAAATGTGGCCGCCATGGCCTACAAACCCTCGACTAAGGCACTTACATTATTTGATCACATATTGCCGGCTAATGGTAGCAAGTCTTGCGTAATGTCGGCTTCCCGCACTAATAACAATGTAAGAAAATAGTACATGGTTGTACTTCTAGCATTGTTAAGTACATTTAAAAGATCACACCTCCACCACATTGCATTTTATGCATTGAATACTATACGACAGTCCCAGTTGGAGAAATCCGCCTCTATTTCTTTGTTTATTTGCAAACTCCTTGTTTCGTTATTGTGCCAAGTTATAACTGTTCACTGCATCACAGCCGCAAAATACCACAACAGACCAGCGACAGCAGCTTGAACACCGAATTCGATGGGTTCGCGAGAGTATGGATTAAGTAGCAGCACGAGACTGGTGCCGATGGACTGTGGTGTAGCCAGGGGGTGGCACACCGGGCCCGTGCCACCCCCCCCCAACCCCCAAAATTTTAGATGCGAGGTATCTTAAGGCGGAGCTCAATCCGGTGGTGGTGGTGGTGGTGGTGTGCGGCGTGACCACCCTTACTGCGCATGCGCATATCCTCTCCACTCACCATCTCCCCTTCCCCTCTCCAATTTTTTTGTAGCGTTAGCTATGCTTGCCTAGCCGGAGCCGATTTCGCGTGGATCCTCATGAGCGATGCTGCGCATGCGCGAGGATCAGTGATGTCACACAGCTGGGTCACCGGAGCTGGCATCTCACGCGGTCGCCGCCACCGCCACGCGCGACTCGCCGCTGCTTGTCTGCGGGTTCAGGAGGAGTGGCGTCGTAGCCGCGGCAGACAAACTGGCGCCGCTGGCGCCGGCGCGCGCGCAGGCTCAGCCACCGCCGCGCGCGACTCGCCGCCGCCGGTCTGCGCTTTCCAGAGTGACGTCGTAGCCTTCGCAGACGTATTGGCGCCAGCGTGCGCGCAGCTATTCGCCTTCGTTGTGCAGTCGCCGTCTGACACTGTGCTGGAGCCGCTTGATAGCGCCTCTGACTGGCGTTTGCAGGTGGGTAACGCCATGGAGAAGGAGAGCGCAAATGCTGCTCAACGACGCAGAGAGCCGAGAAGGTTATCTCATCGGATCCAGAAGTAGTTGCCTGGCAATTAGCAGTTCAGCGTGCAAAGAATGAACAGAAGAAGGCTAATAATCCTACACAATCTGTAAAGCTAGCAATAATCAGCTGAACCTTTAATAACGCTACGTATATCCTGACATAGCCGAGCTAAGCCACTGCAAATTTTTTCTCCTAAAAGATACAGAGCACAAAATGACACTCAACCACACTTACCTGCCTGGACCCCAAGTCGGTTCAAGGGGGTGAAATAGCAGAAACCTTTTTGATAAGAAACAGCGTAAGTTGTATCAGACAGTCATGCAGTCGTCTGTTACAGCAGACATGATTTGTATTGTCTTGTGAAGCATGTGCGGAGCCGTGAAGACTCATTGTTACCTATATAGCCTCTTCTTGTTTAGTAATAAATTTAGTTGTGAGTTCAGCGCTGTGTGCATTTCTTCTTTGTCCGCATTGTAACCCTGTTGTGCTGTTATATATTTTACGATGTGTTTTTTAGGGAGGCAGGGAGGTGGGGAACTTCTGCATTCTGTTATGGCGATGCTTGCTCTTGCGGGCTGCGATGGGGAGCAGGCAACTTCCGAGGGGGGGGGGGTGTAGCTATAGTATACTAGAATAATTATTCTAGTACACTTAGGTGTAGCCGTGCCCCCGAGCAGCCCCTCCTCCCCTCTTTGGCACCGCCCGTCTACAGGCGTTAAGATTTCTCAAGATACAACACCACACATCTGTTCAAATGAAACAGAAGAGTGGAGGTGTGATGACTAGAATGTTTCACTTACAGAGAAGACCTCGTGTGCAATGGCTTACAAATACACAAACCGGTGAACATTCAAGTGATCAGCTACCAAAGAAAGAAAATGTATGGTGATATTACAAAAAAGCAAAATATTCTTGAACCCTAATTTTATGAAATTATGCATGTACGTTCCCAATAATACCGATAGCGCTACACTGTTGACAGCAAGGTTGTGGATCAGATTTGCAGCTGCGAAGGCTGTTTTCCTCTTTGTTGTACTATAGAGAACAAGGTTGTGGATCAGATTTGCAGCTGCGAAGGCTGTTTTCCTATTTGTTGTACTATGGAGAGCAAGGTTGTGGATCAGATTTCCAGCTGCGAAGGCTGTTTTCCTCTGTGTTGTACTATAGAGAACAAGGTTGTGGATCAGATTTGCAGCTGCGAAGGCTGTTTTCCTATTTGTTGTTCTATGGAGGAGAAAGTAGTGTCGAATGCGAAAAAACATCCATGCATCTTACTTACAGTGTAAGTTACAAAGCAGTGGGCAGCCAAATTCACAGAGGATACATATAAAAAAATCCCCAGAGTCTCTTATGTACCGTATTTCCTCGAATCTAGGCCACCCTCGATTGTAGGCTGACCACCGAAATCCGCAAGGCCAGAAAAGAAACGTACCTCGAATGCAGGGCGAATGCGGGCCATCGCTTCTGAAGCACCGTTGGTGCAGGTGTTTTGCGAGCACGTGTTTAAGGCACGACTACACGGCACGATCGCTTCCAGAAAACTGACCAACTCCGCGCTGCTCGCGCCTCTGCCACCTCCGCGTCATGCGACAGGAGGGGAGAGGGTGTCAAAGTGCGTGGAATTTGCCGGCGCGGTAACCACGCGACTTAATCCACCTTTGCCCGCCTTTGCCTGTGTGAAATCTCACCGGCTCGACGACCCTCGCTGCATGATTTTGAGACTGGGAGATTTCGAAACAATGGACAGTACGAAGCAGACGACGCGGTCTGCCTGAGTATCCATAGGGACCACCAATCTGCCGCCGAGCCTGAGCGACCTAGCTACCGTAGGATGTCGGGAAAATGAGCCTCGGACGCGTATGCAGAGCCGTCTGCATACGGTAGCTTGAGATCGGCGCATGGTGAGCCACCATATGCTGCTAGCGCGGCCGGGCCTTTAGATAGGTGGCAGCTGTGGTCAAATTATGGTACTCGAATCTAAGCCGAGCCCCCCACTTTCGCACTTGGTTTTTTTCGGAAAAATACATCGGCGTAGATTCGAGTAAATACGGTCTCTGCCAAAGACAGTTCGGAAGTAAAAGCCAAGTTCTTCTTCTGTTTCTTCTCAGTCAATTGTATTTAACCCTCCCCCCTCTACCCCCATACCCCCCCCCAGCTTTCTGCACCTAGCGTGGGTTTTCAGTGACTCCGGGATTGCCCCACCATTGACCAAGTGAAAGTCATGTGACGGAGTCATGACGTGACGTCACCTCGTGCGATGTCATGATCATATCAGAAATTTTAGCTACCTGTGATTTCACAACGTGATGTCATCAAATGATGATATTTTGCATCGTTCGTGTTGATGCCAACAGTCACTTTTCGCATTCTATGAGGCATTTCAGGCGACCTTAATAATGTACAGCTCTCTCATAAATCGAGTGTATGAGTCATATCACGTCACATCGCGACATCACATCAATACATGCCTTCCCACAGGACAGTGATGGTATTGCGGCAGGACCGCTCCAGAGAGAATCGGACAGCACGCCACTGCACAAACACACATCCCACTTCTATTGCACCCTTCGCGCATGGAGAACACACACACATTATATTTGTAACAAAAGGCAAGTGGACAAAAGTAAATGAATAATAGAACATCCGGCCTACAGTTCAGGTCGTCGGGGTAGTCGCCTGGGCAACCGTTGATGCCCTGTCGGAACCTTCAGTGATGAAGTCGACGTTGCTGCAGCGCCGTCACCTGCAGTGATGAAAGTCAGAAGACGCAAGGTCGCCGCGTCTAACTCCGGTGGCTCTGCGCCGAGTAGCACTGACAATTGGGCGAGTTGGTACAGATGCATGGCTTCAGAACGGCGCAACAAGGAAGACGAAAAGGCGAAAGATCACACGAACACAAGGGCCGAAGCTCTGCGCCACCGTCGACGAACTGGAGCCGACGACACGCAGGTTCCTGCGGCAGGGAGTTGTGCCCTTGAGCACCAGCAGTACCACTCGGAAGCCCCACATCAGCCCTCCTGGACCAGCGGGGCAGGGGCAGGTTCAGGAACCCGGCGCCAGCTCTCCTAGACCGGTCGCCTAGCGGAGGCTGAGCTGTCCATTCAGCTGGTGGGACCATGGGAGTGTCGTGACGTGGTCGGGGTTGTACCTATGGGTCAGACGCCCAGCGAGGAAATTTTGCCTCGAAGAACGAACCTCGCGCACTGGTCACCACCGGTCACACGGAAGGCACCGGTCACGCACCCTCGAGGCTGCGCCTCACGAGCTGCCGTTGTCTTCCTTGTCGACACCGCGCGGCACATACTTGCACAAATCACATCCGCTTCATCACCGCATGGCACACTATCGTGGTTTTTGGGTTTCGTTTTCGCGTCCGCGCACAACATTTTATGACATTTCGAGATGCTGATCCAAAGCCACTCTGTCAAGTGGATCCAAGGCCAAATGGTAACTCGTTCATGAGCACTTTCGAAGGTGAAGCTATGTTGGAAAGCATCGGACGGTCGGCCTACGTAGAATGCTCAGCACTGACGGGCCAAGGTCTCGAAAAGGTCTGGTGGAGCAATCGAAGAGGCACTCAAGCAGGTAAGAAGTTCTTAGGTGGACAAGTTGGTCCATGAAAATTATGGCAGAACAGTGCAAAAAACAAGACGGTGAACACATAGGACACAGCGCGAGGTCCTGTGTGTTCATTGTCCCAGTTTTTGCGCTCTTCTGCCATAGTGTTCAGGTCAGAGGCTTTCTCCCTCACTAGTAACTGGTGGATAATTTTTACAGTAGCGGCTAATAGCACTTAAGCATAGCTGCAATCTCATCACATGTCTACGTCAAATATTCACGTCAATGATCTATGCCTGACAGCGCTCGAATGAATCGCACACAGCTGGTAATATTTGAGTACAGCATAACTATAACTACGAAAACAGAAGAAAAAATGTGCACCTTACATTGCCGCTACATGAAGCAAATGAGGCATAACTCGGCACTCCTGAGAGCAGGCACTGAACGAATGAGCAAAAAGAAATAAATTATGCCATGCCACACCACCATCAATGAATGACATGCTATTTAATGATGAGCCAGTCACATGTAACATGTCATCGCATGACATCGCAACCTGGGCAGGTGTTGATGACATCACTTGCTTATGAAAGCTTACCGACCAGAGAGTTAAAATGCTGCTCGCCGGGTGGACGCCAGATTTCTCGCTTCATTTTGCACTGACAAGTGCAGCGCCATCATCTCCTGACATGAAAGAAAATCTATCAATCTATTCCTTGCATGCGGCCCTGCACGTAAGTTTAACCTTGAGCATTCTGCTGCTTGAGTAATAGACAGAATGAGAAAAAAAAGCATGGTAGTCATACGACGAGTGTAGATCCAATACAACCAAAAATGGACGATTCCATTATTGGACATGACGTGTAGTTAGATGGAATACAGTCACAAGCGTGCGGCAGTACGCAAGGTCAAAAGACCAGGCTGCTGCTGCTTGACAAATGGCTGTTTTCAACATATTGCGGTAGCACTTACGACAAAAACATGCATGATGAAATTTTGCCCTTGCATGTTTGAAGCATCCGCTTTCACACAAGGACTCTGTCACTGACCCTGTAACTTGAATTTCACATGGAAGGGGCCTTATGGTACTGAGACCTGGGGCTAAATATTTATTGAATGAATAGCATTTTTGTTTCCTTCTTTTCACCTTTTGCCACTAATGAGGAACGTGGGTTGAACACTGTCACTGCTAATGAACACAGATCGGCCACTCGGTAAGACGCACGGCATGGAATGTGCACAACACAAAATGAAACATTAAAATATTATTCCCCATGTTCAAGTAAACTCATCACAAATAATACGGGTATCATGTACTTCAGGTTCACCATGTGTATAATTCTAACACCCTCTTTAAATTGCACGTTATGAACAATTGTAGAGAAGCACGACTGACACTTGATCATGTTTACTTGACATGCTCTTTACTATCTCTTTTCCACACAGAAAATACAAAAAAATGCTGCCCTTACTTGTACAGCTTTCAGTCTTTCAGCAATTAAATATTCATCACAGATGGATGGCAATCGAGCGAGCTTTACTTAAGGGGGGACACGGGTCACACAGACTGAAAATCGCGAGAAACATTGTTTTTTTTTTTGAAAATGGTATTTTCGGATTCTACAGTGACTGATGCATAATCTGGCAAGTTTTCAGACGTCCTGGATTGATATTTCAGCCGCAGTAGCGTTTTATATTGATACCATACAGCCGCCGCAGCGTGGCTGCATGAAAGACGAGGAAGACGACGTCGCTTCTCTGGTTGTTGCTGGACTGACGCCATCTTGTCCACCCTGCTCTGTTTAAACGATTTATTAAATAGTTACTAAGCTACCCTGTTTTGCCCTGTTTTATACGTCACAATATCATGCATGTGACGAGAATATTCCTCGATGGACAAGCAAAAATGGGCTTATTTGTGGGACGCGCAACTGCCATTCTACGTCTCTGATAGCGGCCATCTTGGTCCCGTTCGAAAGAGCCACGTTTCTTTTTTTATTTTTTGCGCCACCGCTACTGCATACGCCAAGCGGCCACTAAGAAAAAGCCCGCGTAATGTTAGTCCTGCTGCGCAGTCCTACTGGTGTACCAAGGCACATGGCAGTGCACCAGTGTGGAGCTCGCCGCGCGTGAACAGCAGAAAAACGTGTAACCCGTTTTTTGTGAACATTCTTGCCGCGCGCGCTATGAAAAACACTGGAAATCTGCAAACAGCGCTGAATGATATCTTCGCAACAATGAATGCGTCTTCCCGCGACATGGCAGGTGCATCTGAAGTCGAAGCTGACGCCCGCCGCGACTGCAGCTGCCGATAAGTGCATGTCTGAAAGCACGTTCGATGTTCGCAATCTGTACAATGAACTGAAGATCGGCGACCCAGGAAACATTGGCGTTTCCTATGATGGTTCCTGGATGACACGTGGACGTTCCTCCCATATCTGTGTTGGCGCTGTCATTGAACTTTTTACGGGTTTAGTCCTGGACCATGTGGTACTCAACAATTTTTGCGCTGCACGCGAACGGGGACCGAAAGACGACGATTCAAAGTATCAGTCGTGGAAGGAGAGGCATGTATACCAAAAGAACTCCAGCTGGACTAATGCTTTTTCAAAGATCACTGAAAAAACACCTCAGGCATACTACGATACTTTCAGATGGTGACAGCCGCACCTTCCTTGCGCTACAGGAAGCCAAAGTGTATGGCTATATTCCTATCAACAAGGAGGACTGTGTCAACCATGTTGAAAAACGAATGGGCACAGCACTGCGCAACCTCATTACGAAGCAAAAGGGGGCCGGAACTGAGAGCCTTGGTGGCTGGGGAAAACTGACTGGCGACATGGTTACCAAGCTCAGTTCCTATTATGGCTGGGCAGTGAAGACCAACAAAGGTGACGTGAAGGCCATGCACACAGCTGTCATGGCCACCTATCACCATATCACCTCTAATGACGAAGTGTCCAATCACAGTTTGTGCCCCACAGGTAAAGATTCATGATGCCGCCAAAATGCAGCCACAGCAAAAGGCGAGCCTATTCCCAAGCATCGCTACAACTTACCACCTCATGTCTGCAAGGCCCTTTTACCCATCTACGAACGCTTGTCAGATGAGAGGCTTCTTGAGCGGTGCCAGCAGGAGAAGACCCAGAATAGCAACGAGAGCCTCCATTCCGCTGTTTGGGCAGACTCAGCGAAACAGCACCATGCATCACTGTTTTCCGTCCAAGCTGCTGTGGCTGAGGCTGTGTTAAAATTCAATGCAAAGAACGAAGCAGCCTCAGCGGCAATCCTGAAGGAGCTGAAGTTCAATCCTGGACCCTCAGCTAAAAAAAACGCATGGCAGGAAAAGACCGTCGCAGATCTACAGCATCAGCTTGCAAGCGTGCCTCTGCAGAAAACACGCAGCGGGTGTTGAAAAAAAGGCATTTAGGGGACTCAAAGCAGGACTACCTGCCTGGTGCCTACTGAAAATGCTGAAATTTTTAATTATTGTAAATACACGACTATTCCATGCTAGGGTTTGCCCAAAATGGATTTGTGTTTTTTCATGATTTCTCAGGATTCAAATTTTGCCGTGGTTGCAAACTTGCCAGAAAAATATCTCTGCCTTTAGAGCAGCTAGAACTGTCATTTTTGTTGTGACATCAGGGTGTCTACCGAGTTGACATTTCCAAATTCCCTGAGTTTTCCAGGTTTTCCCTGAGTGTTTTTGCAAAATTCCCTGAGCGAAACAGAACTTTGTTTTATGTCAAGATGGGTAGAGACCATATCGCTCGGTGATGTCACTCTCTAATGCGCACGTTAGAAAATAACGACTTAGTCCCATTTGAATAGTACATAGAACAGTTAAACCTCAATATAGCAAAGTTGGTAAAAGTGGCAACTCACTTCGTTGACTGAAATTTGATCTTTCATGCAAGGCATAGTTAGTGAAGGATTAATCTTAAATTGAAAATGCCACAAGAATGCTCGACTAGTATGGTGACATGAAAAAACTTTTTATTTTTTGCGTGAAAAAAAAATCAATTTTGTTGAACCTGCGGTGCAGCAATCACAGTTAGATGCCTTGCCAGAGTGTCACATGTAAAGGCGAAACAAATGCGGGTATAATGCACTGTGGAATTGCGCTTGTTCTGCTGCTGCGGGTTGTTGTCATATCCTCGCACGTTGCCCAGAGCAATGCAACGCCTTTGCTATCATGTTGCCCAGCCGAACCATTTGCTCTCCACGAACGCACAACATTGAAAACCATCCCACGTTAGAAAAACAGAGTCACAGTTTCACCGCGAGAGCAAAATAGTAAATTTGATAGCAACAAAGAGGAATTTTATATGAATATAGGCTAGCAGCTCGCTCCTTCAGGAAACGCAGCCGCTGCACTAATACCCCTGTCACACGAGGCAACTTAAGTGCACTTTGACGGAGTGCACTTCGCCGCTAGTGCCATTCGCACGCTGTCACACGGGAACGTTTAGTGACACTCGCTGCAAAGCGCACTTGCCGGCGAGTGCGTTCGCCAAACTCACTTCGCCGAGACGGAGTGTCTAGCCTCGATAGCAGTGGCTCGAAAATAAATAAATTATCGGAAACCGAGTTCATAGCATTTTTGAACTATCGTTTTCTTTATTAGGAATATTTTTATGCATTAAAACATACTACAGTGGAACCCCGCTGTTACGTTCCTCACTGCTGCGTTTTCCCGGCTGTTACGTCGTTTTCCGCCGGTCCCGGCACAGCTCCCATAGGATACAATGTATTGGGGACCCCGCTGTTACTTCGTAACTGTCGGACCGTTCCCGTATGATACGTCGCGAAGTGCGCTCGGAGCCGACCGAGTGACTACCAAAGAGAGCGGCCATGGTGCATTTTCACGCAGCTTGGCCTCGTTTGACCGTAATATTAGCCGCATGAGAGGCGCAAGCAACAGAATCTTTCAATTGATGCAAACAAAAGCATGGCCTTCGAGATTCAAATTACAAAGATGGCGTCTATGACGTAACTGCTCGCGAAAGCAAGGCCTTCGAGATTGGCATTTACTATTGACAAAAGGATAGCCTTTGAGATTTGTATTGCACAAACATGGCGTGTATGACGTAATTGCGTGCGAAAGCAAGGCCTTCGAGATTGGCATTCACTTCTGCCATCGCGTTGGCGTAGACTCATCATCATCATTATTTGTCGGAGAACAGGAGGAGTTCGAGCTGGTTGGAGCTCGCATGGTCGTGCGTGCGGTTCGCGGTCGGACTCGCCGCGCCGGTCGTGATTGCGTGTGCTTAGTTCTTTCATGCCTACAGCTGTTGCTGTTAAAAAAGTCACATACGTTGATTACATTTCTGTGGATGAGGCAGTCTTAAGCTCCGCGTTTCTATCCATCGACTAGATCGCGGCTGAGCGCGCCAATTTTCGTGCTGCTCGTAAGAATTGAAATAAAATTCTGCACCACTAAATATTTTGCCGTTTTTTCCTGTTTTACGTATCAGCGGGGTTCTACTATAATACAAAAAGCTACTTTGCTATTCTCGTTCTCGGGCAGTTTACAGCCCCGACCGCCAGGGGCATGCCCAGCACACGCCGTGCAATGGCTGCAGCCGCCGCGTTTGTACGTAAATTTTATTTAAGGGCTGGTTATTGCTGTAACACAGTATTGCTTAAGAAAACATTGCCTGAAATAACAAATACCTGTTGTGCTACTTAAGTACCCATCGCCATTACAATCATTTCCAAAGTGCACTTCCCTTTCTCGTGTAGCAGCGCACTGCCAAAGTGCCATTCTGGGGGCGTAAGTGCACTCGCTCAAAATGACACTAAACTTGCCAGTGTGACCGGGGTATAAGAGTCCTATCTATGGCTCACGGGCGGATTCAGGTACCTAATGGGGGGGGGGGGGGGGGTACAAAAGGCTGAAGCCCCCACTCAGCAGTGCATTTTGGTGGGTCACGCATATTTACAACAGCCCAGAGGGGATTATGGCGGTGCCTAAGAAGGTTTCGTTGTAAATGTGCAAAGGGAAGCAGGAAAGGGTAGAGCGATGAGAGAGGTAGCGAGCAGGGACAAGATTCTCTTTATCCCTTTTGGGCAGTGGCAGGCAAAGCAACCTGAAAAAGGGGGCAAACTCAACAGGCAGCCTGACAAAGGAGGTGGACGACAGGCACTGAAGGGAGGAGGCACGGGCTGGCTATCGCCACTACCCCCCCCCCCCCTTGGATCCGCCACTGCTATGGTTTCAACGGAAGTTTTGCAATTAGAGCATAACACCTACAAAGGTATGAGCCGTCTACTGATCCCCACTAAAGGATACCGCGACGCACGCGACCACGCACGCTGGTACAAAGTACGCACTTCCAGTCGGACTCACGCAGCCCCCCCCCCCCTCCCTAACCCGCCGGCTCCTATCTCCATGTGCCCATCGCGCGAATAGGCGGTCGGCTCGTTTCATCTCTGCTTAAGCTCCGTTCATCGGCAGCGCTCGCGCGCTTTCACTCACGCATGGAGCATACGACGCGCGGGATGATGTAATCGCAATTTAGACTTGATAAGGAAGATCATGGCGAAGGCAAAAAATTCGCGTCGGAGTGTCTATATAATTGCTGTCGCAAAAAAAAAAGCAATATAGCCTGCGGGCTAAGATGGCATGAAAGCACGGCAACAGCCTGAATTACGGCACATCGATTATGGTGGAAACGGTACTGTTTTCAGACATCGCGCGCCGAATCGAGCAAGTGAAGTGGCACCAGTGCCGGTGTCGCGAATTTCGGTCGCCGCTATGCCTTGGCCCTGAAAAGTTTTGTATTCGGCTTTGTAGCAGACATCCACGTGGTGGTTTGGTAATTGCGAAGCTGCAGCCCCCCAAAATATCGGTCGACTGCCTAAAACTTGTTTCAGCAGTGCCCGCATCGGGGAAAAAAAGAAAGAAAAAAGCTTTCACTTGCTGTGAATGGGCCCGTTAGTTACGCTAGCTCTCGCCTGGAAATTTATTCTATTCTTCACGGAGTCCTAAATAGCATCTTTGAAGCTCGGGATCAGAGCGAGTAAGCCTCCGATAACAGCCAACAAGCGTCGCCTTTTTTTCTACCGCCGATCGGGATGACTTGCCAGATACTAGCCTTGTCGAAGACATCTGCTTCCTGAAAGATCACGATCGCATTGCAAGATAACTGAAGCTCGTTTTGCTACTGCTACCGCTTTCTACAACTAATCATGCTTGTTACTTGACCCGCGGCGATAAAAAAAAAACACCATATCGGGCGCTAACGCACAGCACCGCGAGAAAGTAATACAGAACTACACCGCGTAGTCACAGAACACCTGACAACATTGCGCGATACGATGTGTCGTGGTTCATGGTTCGCGCATGCCACGCATTAGCGCGCGATTCTCTGCCACTTCACCGCTCCGAAGGTCGATGAGCAGCATCGAGGGCGCCCCACTTCCCCGCTGACCGCAGCGGCCGTTTGATTTGAAAAAATGCGTTCACAAAATATCGAGCCAGCGCATGCCGCGACTTTCTTCCCTTTGAATAAAATTACTGTGGATATTTCCTGAGGGGAGCACAATTCCCTGAGTTTTCCCTGCAGAATTTCCAAGACTACTCAAAATCCCTGAGCATTCCCGGTTTTCCCGGTCGTAGACAACCCTGGACATGTAGCTCTGTCTTAGTGCACACATCGTAAGTGTGAATTTTCGAACAACATCTTCAAAAATTTTCATTTTGCACAAAATTGTGAGCGTAAGTGGGTGTGTCTGCACACACTGAAATTCAAGGTGCTACAACCTAACCTAAAGATCATCAGATCAAAAAAGCATTCCTACCACTGTGTGCCTCGTGTTCATTAGCATCTAGGCATGGTTCAATAGCAGCTCTCTAATACAAACTTTTGTGTACCGTACCTGCAAACAATGGGTAATTATTTTAAGATATCTCAAAAACTAATTGACATAGAGAAAAAATAATTACATTTTTAAAATCAGCATTAAAAACTGAATCATACGGTTAGGTTCCTTTTTAAATACATGAAATAATTTGTCATTTCTCTTTCCAGTACAACAGCGTACTTGTCTATTTTAATTTATTTCAGCTGATCGTACACGAACTGGCAAAGCCACGTCAAGAATTTCAATGCGAAATCCATCAAGTCGAGATGGATATGCACATGGACGTGCACGTGGCGGTGGGGCTCGTTCTTGGTTATCGAAACCTGGAACTTGGCCATGTCAAGGGCTGAAACAAAAGCACAATAGTCATTTATGAGTGGAGGGAACCTCATTCTATACAAGTTACATCATCGAAAGTGATGGCCCGAACAGAGGCAATACTGAAACTGAGCACGCCAGGAGCACAGAAAATGCCGCGACTGTGTTACATCAGACCATAACTTCCTGTAGTAGGATTGATAGGCGGGCGAGTTGGAACTTATCCATCTTTTGCGCAGCGCACAAAATTGACAAGGTACACAAGAGAAGAGGACGGGACAAGCGCTGATCTTCAACTGAAAGATTTTATTTGAAAAAACAAATATATACAGTATAACCTCATTACAACAGACCTTCATAGTGAAGAGGATTTTGGTCTGTTGTAAAGGGAGTATGTAAAATCCAAGTACTGTTACAACAGACTTTCATGCAAACACTGAATGGGTCTGTTATAACCGGAGAGAATTACGAGTCACAAACATGGTCTTATTTTTAATGGGGGACCAAAAAAAGATGCGATTTTTGGAAAATCGCATTTTCAGTTTCTGTAGCCCATTTCTATACGATTCCAAAATATCTTCAATGAAAACTACATAGAAGTGCTATAAAAAATGTTTTGCGTCTGCCAACTTGGCGAAAATTGCGGAAATATAAAAAAAAGCGTTTTTCAAAATTATAGCTCGGCAACGGCGCAACGGGCGCCACTATTTTGGGCTCGTCGTAAAGAGCATTTCTCCGCGTTCAAGTTCTCCGTTTCAGCTGGCTCCTCCGTTCAGTAACAAGCGTACGAAAAACACGTTTTGGCTGCTTCTGCGGATTACTGCAGAAGCAGCCAAAACGTGTTAATGCTCGCTTCGGGATCGTCGTCTGCTGCTTGTGCGTTGCGAGGTCGTGGCTGTCGAAAATTGCGCTACTTAGTGAAGTGACGCGTTCGCACTCGTTCTGTGTTATGGGTCGACGATAATTTGGAACGCTTTAGTTGGGCAGCTGCAAGCGGAAGCTCAATCATCAGATTACGATAGCGCGCCGCACTCGTCGCGAACATCGCAGACGTGCGACTAATAGCGTTGACTCGTTGGACCCGCTGTTCGAGGTGGTTCTTATCAGCACTTCGAAGCTTATGACGAAGACCACCGCGGGACAACTCCTTGTACTCGCAATCGAGCATGACGTACTTTGAAACATCAGGCACCGCGGCCACGCACATCGCAACCGCGCTTTCTACTAGATGTCGTGGTTAGGCCTAACTCCGTTCACGGTGCCGATGTACGAGCCAAATCCGAACTTTGCGGGCAAGAACATCGCGCTAGCGGACATGCGAAAGCGAAGAAGCCGTAATGTCCTTCGTCTCAAGCAACGAATCGCATTGCCCGCTGGCTCCTCAGAACCGCGGATGGGCATTTTGCGCATCGGCAGCGGACCCCCCGGCCAAGCTCGCCGCGCAGCGACCGCGAGGAGAAGCGGTGGCAGCGGCTCGCAATTTCGCGTGTCAGCATCCCAAACGCAACACCAAGCACGCTGCGCGCCGTTTTTTTTTTTTTTTTTTTTTTTTTTTGTCGCTACAGCTAGGCATAGCTGATCATTGACAGACCTGGGATCGGCGGCCTTCGTTCTTAAATCGGTACGTCGATATCCGCGGTGCGCTGCTCCCGTCCCGAAAGTATGCTAAGCGATGTTTGAAGTCGGAAGTTAATGACCGTGGTAGAAAAGTCCGCTCTAAAGGAGTCCTGACCACCTTGCTGGCCTGAAATTCAGTCAATTATATCCGAATGTCCGTTGTACCAGAATCCGTTGTAAACGAAGCTCAATCAATGGAACTAATACGGAGGTCGGCATAGCGCCGCAATTGGTTTAATATCCGAATGTCTGTTGTAAACAGATCCGTTGTAACGAGGTTATACTGTATATACAGAAACACGTCCCACGCAAGATTACACTCGCTCAATGCAAACGGATTTCTTGTTCGATAATGGAGACCTGATGGCTGACTTATACAAACACTATCGCACTTAGCCATGTGGTACGCCTCTGAAACTCACTGTGCGCGAATTAGTGTTTGTATAGTCGCCATCAGTCTCATTATCGAACAAGAAATCCTTTCATGATCGAGTGTAATCTTGCGTGGCACGTGTGTTTCTGTGTATATATATTTGTTTTTTTCAAATAAAATCTTTCAGTTGAAGATCAGCGCTTGTCCTGTCCTCTTCTCTTGTGTACCTTGTCATTTTGTGCGCCTGCGCAAAAGATGCATAACTTCCTGTAAACAGATATTAAGAGGGCGTGTCACAGAAGAATCTGCTCAGAAAATGGGAATTGTCTGAAATGCATGCATGGACTGCTTATTTATGCGTGTGCTGTGACCAGAGGCGGCAAACTCGCTCATGAGGTGCCTCACTCAGACTCCTCGGATGAAGCCGTGAGTCTGAGTGAGTAATATCTTGGGGAGCTTGAGTCCGAGTGAGTACTACGCGCAAGATATATTTCTTGGGTGAATCTGAGTGAGCTCCACACTTTGTGCCAATTAACCCATGACGATAAATATTCAACTTCAGCAATAATATCAGCCTTTTGTCGGAACACGTTTATATTCAAGTCTATTCACACATACTTCTAACGCACTAGCAATCATACGTCAGCTCAATATTTATTGATCAAAGCATGAGTTACGAAGGGAGGCTGGGATGTGCCTTGACCTCCACAAGCAAACTCTTTAACGGGGAGTTCTTCATAAAAATATCTCGTTACATTAAAAATACTCCTTACTATATTGCAACTGCTGATAATTCGTATTTAACAGCACAAGATCAAAAGGTGCCAAGTAGAGCACCAAATATGTGAGGTATTGGTGTTAAAGAGCATTGACACTATGGTCAAAAAAGCTATATGCTAACGGACTCGTGAGTAATATTTTGGTGATTCTGAGCCCGAGTGAGTCCGGTTGAGAAAAGTTTTGGTGAAACTGAGTGAGCCCGAAGGGCAAAATATATTTCATGAGTGAGTCAGAGTGAGCTCCACATTTTTTGCCGACCTATGGCTGTGATGCACCCATCTTATTAACTTTTTTGTGACACCGTACATTGTGTGTGGCAATCTTTTCTGGCATTTAAAGAAAGCCCATGAAGCATGAAAAGAAACTACGTGACCGTGATCACTTGCTTACCGTACTGCAGTGCTCTCAACCAATGTTTGAGTGAAACGACCGTGTACTTGTTCCGTCAACCAACCGCTGATCAGGAACGATGGTGCTTTCTAGCTGCGAGCGGCCATCAAAATTGCGACGTGCTGTGAAGCCAACGCCTAGAGCCGCTTATTTTGCCACGGTCTGTGCATACAGTTGCTTCATTTGAAGTAAGGTTGGGAGAGCTGCAATACTGTGCCAGGTGAGTGAAGCCGCGTGGCTTTAGTATTTCATGTATTGTGATCCTTTTTTAAACGCCAGCAAAAATTGCCACGTAGCATGTACGTTGGCACAAAAAAATTGGATCAGTTTTAGAATGCCCTCTATAATTATTTTAGCAAATTTAGCAATATAAAAAAATACAATCTGTTGCCTCGAGAAATTCATTCGGATACATAATAAAAAAACTGATAGAAATCGGATCAACATTCCAGAGATATCTCAAAACTAAGTGGCCTCACCAGCCAAAAGTCATTTTGTGAAAAGATGGGCTTCGAAAGTTTAAAACACACACCTCACTCTAAAATGACCCTGCAGATTTTTAAAAATGCGTTTTTATGCACTTCTATTACTTGGCACCTTTCCTGGGGTCTTTCGTGTTTGTTGGGTTTGTACATGTCAGGGTTGCGATTGTCGAGGTTAATTTGAGACGACAAGCACATTTCCAATATGCATTCACATGACGCCTGTACATGCTGAAGATAATGGGCTGGCAAAGTAGACGCAATTATCTGGTACCAATAGAAATAGAAGCTGCTTCACTGAAAGAAGGGTCATCATAAGTGTTGTTGGCAGCGCGCTTCACCACGAGGACGCGCATAAGCGTGGACGTGTACAGACGCACATTGACAAGTTTTTTCCGGCCGCTGCGCCAATAAAGGTGCTTTTTTTTCGGTTAATCCTCTTTTTCGGACTCCCGTTTATTTTGACTTTTCGGCGGATCCTGGCGAATCCGAATAAACGGTCGGCGACCGTATACGGTAATGGGCATTTCCCTCGTGCAGTAGAATAGACATTCCAGTTTTACCGGCTCAATACTAATGAGGTGTATATGTGATTGACCCTGCACATGTTTGAAGTGACCAGACGGCGTGTCCATATTATTGGGAGCCGAACTAACAAGGTTAGACTGAATGCCCGTTGAATTAACAGTCTCTTGAATACATACACAACAACCCACAACAGTAACAAAAGAGATCCCAAGCCAGCGCAATCTGTGCTAGCTCCTTTGTTCAGACAAAAAGGCATCAAAATGTCTTAAAAAGTGGGCATGTCTCACTTCTGTCACTGGTCGACACACGGGCTGCACACGGCTTGTGCCCGGCGAACAAAACTTCTCGCTGCGTCGAGGTCCTTGACCTTGACACAGAACTCATGGCCCTGCTTGCTCTCGAGCTCCAGCTGCAAAGATATGTATTCCATGAGTAATTTTTAGAGCTGTGCGAATAGCAAAATTTTGGGTGCGAAGTGAATTCAAATAATAAAGATTGAGTGCGAATCGAATCGAATAATTTCGAATAATTTTCGAATATTTCTCAAACATTTTTCGAATAATTCGAAGTGAAATTACATAAAAAGTTGCAGAGAATCCCTAAGTATGTTCTTGTGAGATAGCAACATGAAAGTGTTTCTTTTCGCTAGGTTGATGAAGCGCTGATGGGGTCATATTTCATAGTTGTCTTTCTTATCAAGAATGAGGCAATGTAGAGGCCGAATTGTATTTATGTACATGATTTGGTGCAACCAAAGTGTTGCCGACAACACTTTACACGTGATAGGCAGAGATGCCATTTCCTCAGCCTCTCCTTCTCTTTCAACTTCTGGGGAAGCCCAACTGATGTGGCAGACAAGGGTGTGCTCCCTTCAAGTCCGGAGTTCCAAATCTGCCTCGTAGACGTCGATATATAAGAACATCTGAAATTTTGGATGCTAAAAATCTTCGGCGTCCGATTTTTGAGAGTTCCTGCCCCAATTTCAGGTCCAAAACAGCATTAATTGAGCCCCCAACTCTGCCACATCTTTCATCTACATGTTGGAACCAGCGTTTTCTTGAGTTAATATATTTGCGACCGTAGCGGAGCTTGAAAGGCAGCTTTGCCGCAATACGGTGGTGTGATGAGGTGAAGCATATTGAAAATTTAGGGACCACTTCCAATCAGACGTTCTCTCTTGCCTAAGTTCGACCGTAACGGAGCTTGAAAGGCAGCTTTGCCGCAATACGGGAATGTAATAAGGTGAAGCATATTGAAAATCTAGGGACCACTTCCAACCGGACTTTGTCTCTTGGCTAAGTTCGACCGTAACGGAGCTTGAAAGGCAGCTTTGCCGCAATACGAGAGTGTAATGAGGTGAAGCATATTGAAAATCTGAAGCGGTCACTTTCAACCGCACGTCGACTGCATTTGTCTTTGGGAAGTTCGAATAGTTCGAATAGTAAAATTTCAGTGCGAATCGAATCGAATAGCAAACACTATTCGAAAAATATTCGAAATTTCGAATATTCGCACACCCCTAGTAATTTTGCCATCTCTTTTACACAATACCATAAAGTGCCCTAGCGGCAAACAACATGCCAGGCATTGTTTATGAAGACTACAGGGATGCTGACATGTCTCAAGGAACAAACAAAGATGGCGTAAAAACAAGTAGTTCATTATTACACCCAAAATATACACACACCCCACAAAGATGATCCCCATTCCTAAAACAGATGTATAGAATGGCATCAAAAAAGATTTTTCATTGCATGCTGCACAGGAAAAGATTACAAAAAAGAGCCACATGCGAGAGCTAAACAATACTATGAAGAACACAAAGTGAGAGCAGGGCACACAATCTTTTTTGAGGTATTAGTAATCATAACTGACTACTCTTGCTAGGTCTTAGCAAAGCTTTGATTGTATGTGCCATACTAACTGCCGAAATTACAGGTGTGATAGGCAATAGACCCCAAACTGGAAAGAAAGCTTCTTATCTCACCAATCCCATTCGTCATCATTGTAACACGCAATCTGCTTTACTGCCTATTCAATAATAAGTGCACTGTTATTTTTATTTTTTATATCAACAGTAGATAGCACACTTTGTGAACAATTGCATAATATAAGAGAATAATCATCAGGATCCCATTGTGCTCAATAACACAGCAGCAAGAATTAGTGAATAGCGCAATACCTCGCAAATATTATTAATAATAATAATATTATTAATAATATTAATAATAATATCTGGGGTTTAACGTCCAAAACTACGATGCGATTATGAGACACGCCGTAGTGGAAGGCTCCCGAAATTTCGACCACCTGGGGTTCTTTAACATGCACCTAAATTGAAGTACACGAGGCTCAAAACATCTTCGCCTCCATCGAAAATGCAGTCGCCCGTGGCCCGGGATTCGATCCCATGACCTTCAGGTCAGCAGTCGAGCGCCATAACCACTAGAGCACCGTGGCGGGACAATAACTGGCAAATGACCATTCAACACAAACTAAACAGTTTGAATGACAAACAAGCGAAAAATTAACAGCAACCTCTTTAAAGGGTCCAACAACTAATTTTTACAGTGCCTCTTTTCTTTAGCATAAAGGAAAGCTCAGCGGTCAGAGTGTAAGATCATGGAAGGCCAACGCGGAAAATGCCGTCAAACATTTATAATAAAATTTTTCAATTTGTGGCGATTCTGGAGTCGTGTACACACGACACATGCTGCAAAAAGTGGGAGGTGAGCGCAAAAGCGCTTCATGTCTGTGCGCAGGGATATGCTCTGCGTGCATGCACTACGCACACATATCCAGCGGCTCGACATGTTCCGCTAGTCGCCGTGAAGGCGGTGCCGCTTCTTAGCATGCAACATTTTTTTTTACCTCGGAAGCAGCACACAATTGAACAAGGAAGGATGTTAATATGCACACTCTTATTCTGACTGCTAATTATGCTGCGCACTATAATTAGCACCAAGAGAAAAAAATGAGGGCCAGGAGGAAGGGAAGGCCACTGTTTCCTCAGTGTTCGCACCACCAGTGCATAGCTGCCCCAGTTTTCTCGTTTGCGCAGTTTGTCAGAAGTGAAAGCATCTTCATTTAGCATTAACGTCCGAATGTAACTCGGCACCATATAGTACCTTTGTTCTATGAAAACGCTTCTCAAGAGGTGTCTGCGGCTGGTAATGCCAAACATCTAACTTGCACCACATTGGTAAGTTGCTTGCTAATGCTCGGTGGCTCACATTAACTAAAACCATGGTCCCTCGATACTTTTACTGGTCATGGAACTCCCGCGTACCACAACGGGAGAGCTTCATACACCACCCACACTTTCTGCGCCGCGGCGCTGGCGTAGCTAGAAGGGGGACGAGGAAGCCGGCTGCTGCTGGCCACCATTAGCGGAGAGTGGGCATGGAGTTGGGTTGTTTGTGCTAAGGTCTCTGTAGTTTGTGCTGGTTGCACCCTTTTTCTTTTCGCGGTCCCCTCGTAGTGACAGCGATGCCCAACACATGCTGTATGACGGGCTGTCACTCGGGATGCAAAGGCACCGTTGAAAGAGTCTCCGTGTTCTGTTTACCAGCCGACGCAGAACAACACGACAGGTGGAAACGTGCAAACCCGCGACAGGAGATTATCGGATTTTTGTTCGACTCCAAGTACGTTCACCTGTGCAAAAAAGATGGTTGATCCCACCTTCATAGGAATCGGAATAACACGAAAGCAAAGCTTGCCCTTACAGAAGTAAAGCTTTCTCTTACAGAAGTAACTGAATGTTCACAGAAGTAACTGAATTGATATAAGAGAGTTTGCACAATGTATATTGATATCTGACAGCTATAGCACCGTTTACCGTGTACTTAGCTTTAGGTGCACGTTAATGAAACCCAGGTCGTCGAAATTTCCGGAGCCCTCCACTGCGGCGTCCCTCATAATCACATCGTGGATTTGGGACGCGCCGAATGGGACGGACGTGTAATGCGTTGCAGGTGCTAATCGCGGAGGCCACGGTACTGACGAATTACTTTACTTTACCGCTCCCAGAGGGCAACATCACCCCGCCGACCTGGAGAGTGGTAGGTATAAAAGGCGCGTTTGTAAAGCCTCTATAGTGTCTGGCCGTGGCGCAGTGGATAGCGTGCCCGGCATCTATTGTTGCGGACCAAGCGGTCGTGGGTTCGATGCCCGTTCACGGAACTTTTTTTCTTTGATATCTGATCGTGCAAATTTTTTCTACGTCATTTCCGTGATAGAAATACGTCACTGAAGTCTTGGTGGACCCGGCATAAAACACTTTCGTGTTAAAAACATTTTGATGCCAGTGACATTGTATGTGCAGACGTGTGCACAGTGAATGGAAGCATCGTTTCACTGCCTCGAGATCGGCCGAGACTGGTGGAAGACGCCAGGGGCGTAGCCAGAAATTTCTGTCGGGGAGGGGGGGGGCTCCTTTATCTGAAGTGGGGGTCTGGCAGGCAAATCTGATCGAGTGTCATTTTGAGCTCTGTATGCCATTGCAAAAAAAAATTCGGGGGGTGCACGGGCCCGGTGTCCCCCCTCCCCATGGCTACGCCACTGGAAGATGCAGTGCCTAGATTGTGTGTGTAGTGTGTGTGAGTGTGTTTGGAGTTTTATGTGAAGTGCGGTGTTCGGAGTGTGTGCGTTCGCTTTCCAATGATAGAAAATAAAAAGTGATGCCGTGGGCTAAAATGCAATATTTTGTTTTACTTTGATAGTGCTGTTTGCTGATGGTGTCGCTGAATCGAGAAAATTTCTAGAAAGGTTCAAAAAGAGTAATGCAGTTTTGTGTATAATTGATCAGTTTAACTTGAATAACTGGGTTGATGGAAGCACCGGGTTGATTTTGCTTTGCGCTGGTGTTTACATACAAGGATCAGGGTGGCTAACTGCAACGCCAACTTAGAAATCGTGGTCATTGTGACAGTATATGGGAATGGAAAAAAAAAAAGAGCCGCGCATATTAGAACTCAGCAGTGTTGTGAAATCTGCATGCCTAAAATCAAAACCTTTCGGTTGAAGATCGCACGTAGTGTCTATATCTAGCAAGAGTAGCTCACAGTAGTTTCACCTCATTATTATTTTTGATCTTCAAAATCAAAAACGCAAATTATGACAACAAGGAAAGAAAAGAAAAACACGAGCATCCCTCTCCGTTTTGTGGCATCTCAATCTCTTGGATTTCAAAGCTATGTTTCACTAAATATGTCCCTCAAGAGGTACTTCAAAGCTATTAATGTCAAGTTAGCCTGATATACAGGCTTGTTTATTGGCACTTGATCTTCTATTTGGAGCTTCGTGATGCCCTATGGAATAAAGTGACAATTAGTCTGAAAATGAGCATTACGTGCAGCCAGAGCACAGCTACTCCGCAACCTCTAGCACAAAATATGTTAACCTGTCAGTCATCTAGAACCAGTCACAGTGTTCGGTTTAAGCCCGAAAGTGACTATGCAGGTATCGGAGAAATGTACAAACGTCACGAACACACGCGTCACTGGACAGACACCCTTAGTCAAAACATTGCCAGCAATCAATGACTTGGGCAATTTGACAACACGCATCGTGTACCATATTGACAATACTAATCACTGCTATCATTTGTTAGCTAGAACACGGTGAAGGAAAATATCTGAAGAAATGTATTTGACGGCAAAAGCTTCCGCAAACGTGCAACTGCTCTACCAAGCGCGGCTGATCAATGCCCTTCTGCTTACGGTGGCGCCTCTGGTGGCCACTTTTGTCCATAATGAAAGTTTCGCGGGAGTTTCATAACCAGTAAAAAGTATTCAGGGACCATGCTAAATCTAACACCTATAAGCTGCAAAGCATTCCTAGAAAGGCAGTCACACAGAAAATACCAGCACAGTGATTCACCTACTCTTCTACTAACACAAGCAGGACTTGAGACTTTACCACTACTAGCATATTGAGCTTGTCTGAAACTTCTCTGCCTAATACTATGCAGCCGACTAGAAACATGCTTGTGTGTCTAAGTTAGCTTCTCCGAATCTTGCAAAGCTTGTTATAACCAGCCGTATACACTAACCACGTGTAATGTTGCCTTTTAGTATTTTTCCTTTGTGTTGTCCGTGAGTGTACTTGGAAGATTTAAATAACTAGGTAGGAAGAAATAGCTTTATTTGGCTGTAATTGTGAACACTTTAAAGGACCCCTGACACCGAATTTGGAACCTCGAGATGCTTGTGTTGTTTGATAGTCCTGCATGCGGGGGCACTCTGACCGATTATGAGTGATGAGCGTTGCCTTTAGGATATTTTAATTTGGTTTTAATGTTAGCCTGAGTGCTCACCTGAATTTTGAACTCCTATCAACATAACCACTAGTGTGACGTAGACGTAGGCCCCTTGGGACGTTGCAGAGGTAAAGCAAGTGTTGCAGACGTCACAGACAGAAATATGCGCGGTGCACTGTGGTATATTGCGAAGCATGTTTGCTCTTTGCTCCTCTCACCTTCTCCTTCTTCAGTACGTGTCGGCAGGCAGCGTGAGCTCTCCGTGTGTGTGTTCTCCAACTGGCTGTTCAACAAGCGCGTGGCTGACATCACCCAATACTGAGCGCACGTCATCACGCGCGCCCCGAGGTGTGACCGCTGCGGCGCGGCGCTAGTTTCTTATCCTCTTTCGGCGCGCGTTTTGAACCTACACTAAAACTGACCATAATTAATGCTGCTAGAATTAATTAGACATCACGTTGGAGGATTTACGGTGTCATTCCGTGATCACAAGACAGACCTACTTATTACAACATAAATGTCACAAACAAAAAATCGGCTGTCAGGGGCCCTTTAAGCAATATTTACTTTTGTTTTCTTTCTTTGCTTTTCTAACATTGTAATAATTCATAGTGAAGTGTAACATGAACAATACTACTTATGCTAATGTTGTCAATATGCACAATGATCCTGTTTCTTGGAATTCAATATTGGAAACCAGTTGTACATACATTTGTTAGTGTAGTTCATGCTTTAGATTTTGGTAACCATTGTACATTTTTACATAAAACATGTACTTATGCGTGTGTGTTGAATTCTCGGTGCATATCTGGCGAGAAACGAAACGACCACCTGTGCTTGCTGGCAATGAACTTACTGGGGCCCACCTCTGCCCTACTTATCTTTATCTCGTTATCACAGGCCAGATGGCGCCACCAACAAGTCACATACGTACCAGTGTGCGATCATATTTGCATCTGCTCTGGTCTTGATACAAGACTGGCAGCGTGGTAAATAAATTTCGGAACTTCATGGATGATGCACAGGACTCAACATTTCACTCGTCACCAATCTAATAAGTACTCACTCCATGGCTAGCGACAACTTTGGACAATTCATCAGACTTGGCGTCCTCCCAGTCATAGCTCCCATCGAAGTTGCCACACAGCATACGAACATTGCCCCCTGTGCTCTGCGTAGAAAACGAGCGATGTGCATATTATTTACTAGGCATCTAAAACTGCTGGAAAATGCTTTCTTAAACAAGCCATCTATGGCATCTCTCCCACGTACTTGAAGTGCTGTTGCATTGGTTTCAGTAGTGCAATCTCAGCTATTATTTCACAACAAAAATATTTGCTTTCGATTAATCGCTGCATGATAATGATTTGCATCCTTGTCCACCCTCTTCCCATAAGTCAAGAAAAAGTACCTTTCTCGTACACAAAATTCATGCTCATTACGAATGGCAGCATCAGCACCTTGCGCACTGATGACGCTGGAATAGAGCTTACTGGCACACATTCTTGAAAAACTCAGTCAAGAACTTCGAAGGTAATGTTTTCCAGCGAATGTACACTGTGACCATTTGCCCATTCCTTGTCGTAGCAAACAGTAAATTTTTACAAGACACGACCTTTGGATCCACAAACTACTAGACAAAGCAAACCAGCATCTTTGGTTACATCCCTAGATACCCGGATCCCGTGTTTTTCGTAAATTCTGTTAATTAGGAAACAAACAGCAGTGCATGAGAGGTCAGAAGCGGAAGACTGTGCGGAAAATACTCCTAAACTGAAATATTTATCTGTCAATAGGTTTTATTTCAGGGTTGTGAGCATTTTTTGATGTGCTCTGCCTATCGTAATTGCATTCGAGAACAGACAGCTGGACACACAGTAGATAACGTTAGGGGAGGCCGTGTGACACAGTTTCCAAAGAATACACTAAAGGGAACTCTGGCGCATGGCGCTTCAGCCAGCATGGGAATGACGAGTAGTACTCGGCTTTGTCTAAACTTTGTTCTTCAGGCTCCGTTTGGCTTCGCGTCGCCTGTATCCGCTTTGTCACAAGATGAAGTTCAGCAAAAGTCAGAAGTTTTACTTCAGCCCTTCAACCTTTTTAGGCTCACCAATTCAAATCTGCTCAAGAAGTTCACAACAGTCCATTGTTTTATCTGAAACGAACGCCAAAACACAGCAATAAACAAAGCCACAAGTGCGTTCAAAGCCGCAAGCATGAAGATTAGGAAAATCCGTGTACTACACATCATTCCCATGGTGACTGAAGGATCGCAGCACCAGAGTTCCCTCTAGGTAATTGAGGGAAACTCTATGGTGTGAGAGGACCTGGGCTTAGTGCATGCATGTAAGTGCGACTGAGTAAAACGAGGTGCCACGAACTATTACAGAAAACTTTGTAGCAGCAGCATATGGTTTGAGGTTGCCTACTTCGGACGAAACGACATGTTGCCTGCTCAGATGCCGCTGCATGGTGAACTTACCTAGAGACAAGAAACTTGGCGTATACAAACCGTGGCAGTGAACCTCAATCGGTCCCAGCAACACTGCCGAACATATATGTCCCTGACCTTCAAATGCGGTGACAGAAAGACCTCGACCACCGCAGAAAGAGCATACAATGGACCACATGCATCCACTTGACAATGCTGTCACTAATGTCTTTCAGGAATAGTCATGCCTGAAGCAAATGCTTGACTGCCCCTAAAATCATTAGTTTTTTTAAAAACAAACAATGTACTCAGAGTCATCTTTTACTATAGACCGATTTACTCAGCTAGATATTTCTGTCGAAGGTGTTTACACTTAAAAAGACCGTAGAAGGTATTGACGAAATTGTACGATTGCAGTGAGCTGGTATCCCAGGTTTTCGATCATGAGCAGACAAATTCAAACACCATGCATAAAATGTGTAAACTATTACAAGGCACTGAATGAACGCATCGCTACAGAGCGCTGTAGTGCTGCCAATAGTGTCTAGCTGCTGTTGACAACGGAAAGTTGCATCGGTGGTTGTAACAAAAAACAGCACGAGAAGACTGGGACGGAAATGGGCACACACACACGAGCATTGACTCACAACTGATATGCGTCGGTGAGTTCTCACATGGGCAACTTATCCGATACACTGACATTGAGGGTAATTCTGCCAACTCTACTGTGAAGAAATGTTCGTAATGGATTAACACGTAACTAATTGTATATACAGAACACACAAATGAAATATGCAATCCCTTCTGCACTTACTTGACCGCTAGTCGATGCCATAGTGGTGCTGAAACGAAACAAGATCACATGAGAACTCGGTGCATGGAATCGCTAATCAAGCACATATACCGTCATATCTCATAGTCCTGCATAACTGTACACTAAAAACCAGAGCAGAGAAACTACCTTGACTGCAGAAAAAAAACAAGGCTAGTGGACTGCATTAGCATGAAGTGGGATAGCAATGCAAGTACTATCATCATTAGGCAAATAGCATGGGGGAAAGCTTTCTTTCCGTGGGTTTGAGCAGAAAGTATCTTGTCCTTTTGTGCCTCAGATTCAGGAGGCGATTTGCACAGTGCTGCGACTTCGCTTTTCGTGCAGTTAGCCGCATTTATTCTTCCTCTTTACCCGTCTTAAGGTGCGAGTTTATGGTGGTGATGTCACATCCTAGCAATCAGCCGTGTCATCTTGGAAGTTCTGTAGACGTGCTAACCGCAAGCGTGGCACACAGAGCTTAGAAAAACAAGGACTCGTCGCTGAAAGAGATTGGCCTATCTCGTGGGCTTGTGGGGCAAAAAAAAACCAACACGATGATAACCTGGAACAATTTGCTGCAGTATATAGCATGCAAGCTTCTGCAAGTACATGTAGCGACCAGATCTTTCGTGGAATCTAATGAGCTGAGGACAGCAGATGGACTGACAAAAGTTTTCAGGCATAATATGGAATTCAAATGGAAGTAGCGCGCGGATAGGGCAAATTTGAGGTCATGGGGGAGGCCATCCCACTGCAGTGGGCATAAAATAGGCAAATGATGGAAGAACGCCGTAGTTATTTATGTGCCGAAATCACAAAACTATGCGGCGTGCTGATGAGAAATACGGATTGCTTTTCACTACCTGGAACTGTAATTCGCGCAAAGAGCCCAACTACCCGGGCGCTGTTTGCATTTCGCCCCAGTCGAAATAGAGCCCCCGCGGCCAAGACCCAGAGCCCCCGTCCTCGTGCTGGAGAAGCTGGACACCTTATCCGCTGAGGTACCACGCCAGTGCACGCTGTCACAATGCACCCACGAGGTGGCATACTGCCGTGCCTTATATAGCACTGCGAAATTCATGCCGGAAAACTCGCAAGGTGCCAGATACTTGAGTGGAAATCTAGCCGGAAAGGGTCAGCCACGTTCGAACCACGCGCCTCGGGTCGTGAAACGTTCGGAATGGAGCAGGAATTTACTCACAGTTTTGTTGATGAGAAACTTGATCGACGACAAACTAAACGTTTGTTAACAGTACACGTTAACGTTAGAAAAGAACGAAACGCTAGAAAACGTTAGCGTTGAACCAGGGTCGTTAAACCAGCGGCCTAGCGGTTTGTCGCGTGCAGGTCGTGGTTCCGTGCAGCGTGCAGCAAGAGAACGTGCAGTGGCGCAGGCCAGTCGCGTGTAACCAGTGGTGCCAGATGACCTCAAGAAAGGTCAGTAGCGCAACGCTCCGAAAATCAGTAGATGTCGCAAAATATCTGTTGATTAAAAAAACAATTTTCCTCTTAAAAGGATGCGCTGTTAGTTACAATTTAATGAAAAATATTGCGAAAATTCAAGGTGATCGTTGAGATGTCAACTCAATGGTTTTTGGAATTACAGAAGTGGTAGGAAATCCATCTATTAATGATCACCCTCCGCCCAACCGTACCGTGGCTCTGACTACTTTTTGATTGTTTAGAGTTCATGTTACCCTTAAGGAGAGAATGCAATGGAAACAAATTCATTCAGGTCCGTCGGGGCGTGAACGAGAGCCTAGCGGGCCGCTCCCACGTTTTGGAGTGCTGGTTCATTAAAGAAGACGCTCACCAATGTTTGGTCGTTATCGGTGCCACAGAAGAGAACAAGAACGTAATCCTTTTCGCGAGACGGCGGCGTGAATTTGTTGTGGAAAAGTCTCTGAAACGCCTTTTCAAGAAGCGGCTGCAAATGGGGAAAGAAGCCGAACGCTAAGACAGTGCACATGATAGAACGTTTGTTGTTCGCGCCTTTTAGTTACGAGAGACCTTCTGTGCAGATTGACCCGGAAGACGAAGAAATAAATTTGAAGGGCCCATTTTTAACCTCGGTGACAGGAGAGTCGCTTGCAAATTGCAACCGAAGCTCGAATTGGCGGAAACGTATCATGTGACCATCCACCGCTGGTTTCGCGCCAAGTATGAGTTAACATATGTTCTCTCCTCCTGCTGTGTTTGTGTGCTACTCCACTGATCTACTCATTCTCCCGCGAGTTCATTGCGATCAGCGGGTGGTCTCTTTAGTGGCCAACACGCGTTACGAGCAAGATTCACGTTCCGAAAGCTGCGCAAAATTCAAGACGACTGATGTAAATCTCACAGAACGGCGTCGTGTTTAAAAGAAAGGCCCCACCTATGCAGCAGGTCACTTTGGCGAAACCGAGAGCGTTTGAAAAACTATCATTTCCAAATTTCTTCGCCAATAGCTGCTTACAAGGTCGTTTTTACACGCTGAAATTTTGTGACGATCAAAATTATAGTACTTTTCTGATCCCTAAGTATTTCTTAACAGAAGAAAAAATTCCCGATGTCTGACATGCAGTCACAAGAAAAAAAAATGATCTTCGCGTTTAGAGTCACGAAATCTTTACATAAACGTCAAATAAAATACAGGACTGGCCTTACCCTGCACTACAAAACATCTAGAATACATCTAATTACAAAAAAATTGGCATATTTTTATTATTTTAGAAATGATAGTTTTCCTATAAGTTGACATACCTGATTGATCACTATAGCAGCTATAAGTTTCTATTCGTGCTAGGCTGCTGAAATTCAGAATCTCTAATAACAAGAAGATAATCTATGTCCGAAATTTTCATCAAGATTGGTGGAACAGTACAAAAGTTAACAGTCCATATCTTCCTTACGATAGTCTGTATATATAGTTTCTTTCTATTCGTGCTAGGCTGCTGAAATTCAGAATCTCTAATAACAAGAAGATAATCTATGTCCGAAATTTTCATCAAGATTGGTGGAACAGTTCAAAAGTTAACAGTCCATATCTTCCTTACGATAGTCTGTATAGTAACTCTGTGAATGATTAATCACTGGAACAGAAAATATCAGTGATTAGAGCTACTGCATATGATCCTTTTAGGGAGCATATTGTCATGATAATCATCATCAGCCTCTGATTACGCCCACTGTAGGGCAAAGGCCTCCCCATGTTCCCACAATCAACCCGGTTCTGTGCTAGCTGCTGACACGTTATACCCGCAAACTTCTTAATCTCATCTACCCACCTAACTTTCTGTCCCCCCTCGTGAGTTTGCCTTCTCTTAGAATCCGGTCAGTTACTCCTAATGACCAGTGGTTATCATGCCTACGCGCTACATGCCCTGCCCATGTCTCCTTGATTTCGCCTGAGATGTCCTTAACACCTGTTTGTTCCCTGACCCACTGCTGGTCACATCCTAGCTATCAGCATCTTGGGAGTTCTGGAGACGTGCTAACAGCAAGAGTGGCAAACATAGCTTTGAAAAAAGGACTCCTCGCTGAAAGAGACTGGCCCATCTCGTGGGCTCGTAGGCCAAAAAAAAAACTAGCACGATAGCCTGGAGCGACTTCCTGGATTATATAGCACGAAAGCTTCTGAAAATACATGTAGCGATCAAATCTTTCATGGAATCTAATGAGCTGAGGACGGCAGATGGAGTGACAAAATTGAGAAGTTTGCAGGCATAAAATGGAATTCAAATGGAAGCAGCTCGCGGATAGCGCAAACTCGCGATCATGGGGATCATTTTGTGCCCTGAATGGGCGATCATTTTATGCCCTGCAGTGGGCATAAAATAGGCAAATGATGGAGGAACGCTGGTGTTTTTTATGTGCCGAAACCACTAGACTGAGGCGCGCCGATGGGAAATACGGATTGCTTTTGACTGCCTGGAACTAATGCGCGCTCAAACCTAAATACCCGGGCGCTTTTTGCATTTCGCCCTAGTCGAAATAGAGCCACGGCGGCCGAGAACCAGAGGCCACGGCCTCGAGCTGGAGAAGCTCGACACCTTATCCGCTGAGGTGGTACAACGGCAGTGCACGGTGAATGGAGAAGGTGGCATACTACCGTGCATTATATAGCACTGCTAAATTCATGCTGAAAATCTCGCAAGGTGCCAGATCCTTTAGTTGAAATCCATCCGGAAGGAGGTTAGCGATGTTCGGACCGCGCGTCTCGGGTCGCGAAACATTTGTAATGGAGCAGGAACTTACTCAGCTTATGCCAACAGTCCGGCTCGGGCACGGGGAAACAAAAAAAAAGCTCGTTAATGTTTCGACACGTTATTACAAGCGCGAACCAGCTAACAAGCGTAGCTGGCAGCCAACTACAGCGCATGCGTTGTGTGCGTCGCCAGTAAGTTCCAATGCTGCCAGATTACCTCCATTTTGTCAATTTGCCATTCCATTTTGCAAAATGTCACTTGATTAAAAAAATATAAAAAGACGCACTGTTAGTTACAAATTAATAAAAGTTCAAAGTGAGCGTTGACCTTTCAACTCAAAGGCTTTTGGAGTTTCTAAAGTGGCAGGCAATCCGTGTACGCCACACACTTTCTATCAAAGCAGCTACGCCATAGAATCAATAGAATGGCTACGCGCGATTAACCACGCGATTAAAGATGCACTATCTGCCCAAGCTGCGATCTCTCTCCTCAACCTCCTCGTCGAAGAGCTTCGCTTTTGCTTGTCCTTCGCCAGAGCGCCGACGATGTGACTACTTTTTGATTGATTAGTGGTCATATTACCCTTAAGGGAGCAATGGAATTGGAATGGCAAGAACTTTATTCAGGTCCATCGGGGCGTGAACTAGTACCTAGGTGGCCGCTCCCACGTTTTGGAGTGCTGGTTCATTAAAGAAGGCGCTCACCAAAGTTGGGTCGTTATCTGTGCCGCAGAGGAGAACAAAAACTAATTCTTTCCGCGAGACGGTCGCGTGAATTTCTTGTGGAAAGCGTCTTTGAAACCCTTTTTGAAGACGCGGCTGCAAATCGGGAAAGAAGCCGAACGCGAAGTGAGTGCGCATGTTAGAACGTTTGTTTTTCGCGCCTTTTAATCACGAAGGACCGTCTGCGCAGTGAACAAGACAAACAAATAATAAATCGCATTTTTAACCTCGGGGACAGCAGAGTCGCTGAAAGAGACGCTCGAACTGGTGAAAACGTATCACGTGGTCATCCGCCGCTGGTTTCGCGCCAATATATAATAATTGTTGGGGTTTAACCGCAACATGATTATGAGAGACGCCGTACTGGAGGGCTCCTGGTGTTCTTAAACGTGCACCTAAATCTAAGTGGTATGTAAATATCTTCTATTCACCTGCTGTGTTTGTGTGCTACTCTGCTGATCTACTCATCCTCCCGCGAGTTCATTACGATCAGCGGGTGGTCTCTTTTGTGGCCAACACGTCTTCCGAGCAACATTCACGTCCCGAGAGCTGCGAAAAATTCAAGACGATAAATGTAATTGTCACAGAACGGCGTCGTGATGAAGAGGAAGGCCCCACCCATGCTGAAAACGAGCGCGTTAGGAAAACTATCATTTGTAAACTTCTTCGCCAATTGGTGCTTACAAGGTCGTTTCTAGGCTGAAATATTGTGGCGAACAAGATTAAGGTACTTTTCTGATCCCCAAGTATTTCTTAACAGAAAAAATTTTCCAATGTCTGCCACGCAGTGACAAGAACGAAAAATGACATTCGCATTTAGATTGAGGACATCTTTACAGAAATCGCATAAAAATACACGACTGGCGTTATCGTGCACTACAAACCATCTAAAATGCATCAAATTATAAAAAATCGGCACATTATTATTACTGATGAATTGATAGTTTTCCTATGTTGACATCCTGCAATGATCACTATAGCAGCTGTAAGTTTCTTTCTATTCGTGCTAGGCTGCTGAAATTCAGAATACACTCAACTGCCGATCTTTCGGACGCCCGATTATGCGGACATGCTCGAAAATTCGGACGCTTCCACGGCACCGTCACCAGTCCCACAGACGTCCGAATGAACGTCCAAAATTTTAGACGCTGAAACTCTTTCGGACTTTCCGACAAAACTGCGGGTCCGAAAGGCAATAATTGAAGACCCCATCTCTGCCGCGTCTATCATCTCGTAGGTTCGAACCAGCGCTTACGCGAGTCCATCTGTTTGCGAGAGTAGCAGAGTCTGAAAGGCAGCTTTGCCGCAATGCTGAAATGTTTTGGGGTGAAGCAGACCAAAAATTCAAAGGGGCCGCTATCACTGCACCGTGCGGCAAGGATGTCAAAAAAGAATCTTGTCGAGTGGAGGCGGCGCACCGCCCTGAAGCCGACGGCCGCCATATTGCTCCAGGCAGAAAACGTGTGGGTTGTCGCTTGAGAGAGAGAGAGACATAACTTTATTTGTGTCCTTGCTGGGGTCAAGGGAGGCGGGGGCCGGGAGACTAGCCCTACCGGAGCCCCCCTTCCTCAGGCGCCGGCCAGACGTTGGGTCTTGGCGGCGTCTTCGGCCAGCCGGACTTTCCAGAGTTGGTCATCCGGGCAGGCGCTGAGCAGCATAGCCTCCCACTGCCCGGGCGTGGTTATCTTAACCCTTTCGGCCCTGGCGTCGTCAATTGACGACACGGCACAAACGCTCTCCTAGCACCTCGGAAATGAGACCAAAACTGCTCATTCTTGGGGATACACTTCTTCAATGATCGCCACTGTAATTGACACCAATGTTGCGGCATGTTTGCGGAGCTGGGAGCCACAAAGAAGAAGGTTGACCGTAGTCATGGGTGACGCCGAGGCGGGTCATGTGAGGCGGGTAAGCGCCGTTTTTGGGACGTCGTACAGAAGCTGTTTCAAGGAGTATCACACTGAAAAATGAGATGTGGTTCACATTTTGTGTACTCTAGCGAGTAGCAGAAATAACAAAGCCATTTTTCTAATTTCGCAACCACTGAGCCCTGATTACCTAATTTGATTCCATGCTAATTAATCCATAAATACTTGCACCACTGGCTCGATTTTTCGTTTTTGGTCTTCTGAGGTCCTAACTATTAAGAAACCACGCACAAAAAATGTCTCCGGCCAAAATAAAAAATCCAGGGCTGAAAGGGTTAAGCTTATGGTTCTTGCTGTATTCGATGGTGTGTGTCGCTGGTGGTCGTCGCTTGAGCCCGCGCGGAAGTTCCAGAGATGGCGAATCTCTCCACTGCTTTGGTGACAAGCGAGTGTTGTGGATGTATAATCTTTCGGAATGCGATCCACTCGGATAGCCACATTTACAATTTGTCGAAGATTGCCAAGCTGTACATAAAAAACGCCGGGCCTGCGCGGAGCCCACAGCACAGTCACAGCGAAAGCTGGAAGAGCGGCCTTTCTAGAGCCCGTTCTAAACTGTCTTAGGGAAACTAATACAAGTACACTTGCGAGGTACCCACTACGACGAAAATCATAATTTTTGTGAAGTACGGAAGCAATCACTATGCCATTATTCGTCTTTGTGCGGATAAGCGAGGTACCCGCTACACATCTGAAAGGTATTATGTGAACTTCGTTGATGCTGCCTGTAGCTGATGATGATGAAGAATTATGGCTGTTTCATGCGAATCTGTTTCATGCGAAGCAGTCAGCGAGTACTTCTATGCTGTATTTTATGGCTTTGAGCCAAGCGTTACGTTGTGGATCAACGTGTTTTTGTAGGTGTAGTAGCTGTGTTCACATCGTGGGCTTACCAGGCACGTCGACAACACTGGCGTTTGAAGGGTAACTTTATGGTGCAACGTAACGTCAGCCCTCACGTCAAAGTACATACGTCAGTATTATCGAAACTAAGTGCACTTGATGGTGCATCCATTGGGATATCATACCTAAATTTCGTAAATGTGTTCCTCTAGTGTCGAGCAATGCTTCAATAAAGCTTGCTAAAACATAGGAATACAAATGTAAGGTTTATCACACTGCTATAGAAGCGGAGCCAACACTGGAACCACAGACGTTAATCAGATATGACGCCTGTATCGTAGGAGTATATACGTACTGTGTATTGCTTTCTTGCAAAATTAGATAGGCACACCACAACCACACATGCCGATGCACCGTCATTACGCCTGCATAGGCTGTTGTTCCAAACCAGTATATATACCTGACTGCCTCTGTGGTAAAATACTTGATTGCCACGCAGAATGCTTGGGTTCGATTCCTGCTGTGAACCTAATATTTATCCTTTCCACTCGTCGGATCAACGCTGCCGATGTCGGTTTTTTTTAACGCTCTCGCATTTAAATTACTAATGTCTGCTCTCACCGTTCCTGGGTAGATATAGACTTTCAATCACCTGTGGCGCATAATCGTACAACGCGGCCAGTGGTAAACGGCTATGTGCCACACGGTTCTGGATGAAAGGGTTTGATGACGTACGCGACAGGATTTTCCCGTTATTCATGTCATGACCCGACAGTCATATCTGTCAAATCCTCTTACCCTCATATGCCGATTTTCGTCTACACCAAGTTAAGAAGGCGATCATGAGAGCTTCCAGGCGTAGGCGGCTAGGTAGATAGATTCGTAGACAGAAACGCTGAATGAGGCAGACGATCGCTAAGAAATGCTTCGCATTTCGAACTCCCAGAGCGGAATAAGAACGCGACTGACAAGGACTGCTATTTTTAAAAATTTGTACACTAGCGTAAACAAGAGCTGCAGCAAGCCAGTCAATTAATCAGCTTTCGTATCTCTTCTTTTGTTGTGTTTCCTTTCTAAGGGCGCGTTTTTCAGGTGGTGAGTTTCGGGATTGTCTGCATTATGCGTAACCAAGAGCTGCAGCAAACTGGTGAACTATTCTGCTTTAGTATATTTTCTTTTGCTCTGTTCAAATTTTAAGCGCGCGGGTGTTTCATACGGTTAGTTTCGTGACTGTCTTCATTATGATGCATTTTGAAGTTATTGTGGATTTGTTGGTTTATTGATTCACGTATAAACCGCATTGTATATGCTTTTTTTTTCTTTTGAAATTGTAAAAGTCGGGATGATAAAATTTTGTCCACTCATTAACTCCACCATGTGCTTCATTTCGGGACTGCTGCATGCAAATTCTACGTGTTATAAGGCACGCTTAGCCCATGTATTATGACGTAAAAAAACTGCCTTTTCACCTTGCACGACAAAAAAAAAATTCGGCCAAATATATGACACTAAACTGTCCAGTTGTCATGCTGAAACGCCCCCGCGGAAGCTCACAATTACGCTGCCCGCGCTTCAAGCTGCGCTGCCTCTTGCCTGGAGCAAGATGGCTGCCAACCGGTTTCCCAGGCTTCACCGCTCGCGTGGGCACGTATAGATGACCTCCACTCCAGAAGCTTTTTTAAACCTCCTTGCCGTGCGGCGATGTCCCTACGCATAAGGAGCGGAAATGCACGGAGGCTTGATGGCGGCAGGTGACTAGCACGCCAGTACGACTTAATCGGTGACAACCCTTACGATAAGCATCTTCAGGTAACTGCTCGGTAGTGCATGTGGCCTAGCGCAGTTGCATGCGTGCTGCCTCTTTGTGTGAGACCGCTAAGTGCACAGCACAGACGCGTCGCCTTTACGAACGAACGAAACCAGTACGCCAATGCCGCGCCCGCGTGCGGTCGGGAACGGAGTGGGCATCACGAACCCTTTTATTACAAATGCGTGCTTACGGTTCAGCAACAGTACAGTGACGGCGCCAGCTTATTTGGCGATGTGCTGCACACAGCTAGAAACGATAGGCTTCACACGACAGCAAATGCTGCGTATCGGCGGAGATTCGGTGATGTGTGTGTGCGTGTTTACGTGGACACACGCACTGCGGAAAGCCGGACGAGTCGTCCGCTCGACCGCCACTGTCTGTGTTCCGCGTCATCGTTTCCAAACGCTCCAAGCGAGAGAGCCGTAATCCATTCAGCGCTTTGCTCGTATCAGCGGCGCTCATCACGAGACGCAAATTTGCAAGTAACGGTTAGCACGTAGTTAAGCGGGATTCGCGGCAGGTACCGAATTTATTTGCGAGAGCCTTGGCGCGCACCAAAATGCCTGATAAGTGTACTGGGAGGCATTAAACTCTTTCGGATGTGGCTGTGGCGCTTTGACCGCTTGAGCAGAATAAAAAATCACGAACTTGTTTTTTCTGACTGCTCGTTTTTTCGGACAATATCGCGGTCTTTAGTGAATCCGAAAAAATTGCACGTTGACTGTATGTTCTAATAACAAGAAAATATTCTATCTCTGAAATTTTCACCATGATTGGCCGGTGGAAAAGTTCAAAAGTTGACTATCCAGTCCCGCACCCATCTTAAGAATTGTCTGTACAGTAACTCTGCCACATATTAAACACTGAAACAGAAAGTATCAGCGATTACAGCTACTACTTTAGGGAGCATATCGTCGTCATAATCATCAGCAGCCCGACTGCACGCAATACAGGGCAAATGCCTCTCTCATGTTCCGCCAATCAACCCCAAATCAATCCCGCCAATCAACAAGCTTACCGCACTGGAGCGCTCTCAACCAATATTTGAGTGAAACGACCGTGTACTTGGACCTGTCAACCTACCGCTTATCAGGAACGATTATGCTTGCTAGCTGCGTGCCGCCATCAAAATTGCGACGTGCTGTGACGCCAACGCCTAGAGCCGCTTATTTCGCCATGGTCTGTGCACACAGATGCTTCGTTTGGATTATGGATGGGAGAGCTGCAATACTGTGCCAGGTGAGTAAAGTCACGTGGTTTTAGTATTTCATGTTATGTGGCTTTTTTAAACGCCAGCAGAAATTGTCCCGTAGAATGTACGTTGGCACAAGAAATTCTCTCAGCTTTAGAATGCCCTCTGCAATTAATTTTAACGAATCAGAGCAGCAATATACTGAAAAAAATTGACATTGTGTTGCCTCGAGAAAGGCATTCGGGTACATAATAAAAAAAGACTGATAGAAATCGGATGAACGGTTCCAGAGATATCTCAAAACTAAGCGGCCTCACCAGCCAAAAGTCATCTTGAGCAAAGATTGTCTTCGAAAGTTTAAAACACACATCCCATTCTATTATCACTCTGCATATTAAAAAAATGCGTTTTTTGCACTTCTATCGCTTGGCACCTTTCCTGGGGTCTTTCTTGTTTGTTGGGTTTGTACAGGTCAGTGTTTGATCGCCGAGGTTAATTTGAGACGACAAGCACATTTCCACTATGTATTCACATGACGCCCGTGCATGCTGAAGATACGTGGGCTGGCAAAGTCGACTCAATTATCTTGTACCAATAGAATAGAAGCTGCTTCGCTGAAAGAGGGGTCGTCATAATCGTTGGCAGCGCGCTTCACCACGAGGACGCGCATAAGCGCGGACGTGTACAGACGCACATTGACAAGTTTTTTTCCGGCCGCTGCGCCAATAAAGGTGCTTTTTTTCCGGTTATTCCTCTTTTTTCGGACTCCCGATTATTCTGACTTTTCGTCGGACCCTGCCGAATCCGAATAAACGGTCGGCGACTGTATACGGTAAAGGGCATTTCCCTCGTGCAGTATTATAAACATTCCAGTTTTACCGGCTGAATACTAATGAGGTGTAGAACGATTGACCCTGCACATGTTTGAAGTGACCAGACGGCGTGTCCATATTAATGGGAGCCAAACTAACAAGGTTAGACTGAATGCCCGTTGAATTAACAGTCTCTTGAATACATACACAACAACCCAGAACACTAACAAAAGAGATCCCAAGCCAGCGCAATCTGTGCTAGCTCCTTTGTTCAAACAAAAAGGCATCAAAATGTCTTAAAAAGTGGGCATGTCTCACTTTTGTCGCTGGTCGAGACACTGGCTCCACACTGCTTGTGTCCTTCGACAAAACTTTTGGCCGCGTTAAGGTCCTTGACCTTCACAGAGAACTCATGGCCCTGCTTGCTGTCCCCCTCCAGCTGCAAAGATATGTATTCCATGAGTAATATTGCCATCTCTTTTACACAATACCATAAGGTGCCCTAGCGGCAAACAACATGCCAGGCATTCTTTTTGAAGACTACAGGGATGCTGACATGTCTCAAGGAACAAACAAAAATGGCGTAAAAACAAGTAGTTCATTATTACACCCAAAATACACAAACACCCAACGACCAAGATGATCCCCATTCCTACAACAGATGTCACGAATGGCTGGTTTTGTTTTAAAACGCCAGCAAAAATTGTCCCGTAGCATGAAGTTTGGCACAAAAAATGCGATCACTTTTAGAATGCCCTGTACAATTATTTTAACGAACCACAGAAGCAATAGTATATTGAAAAACAAATTACATTGTACTGCCTCGAGAAGTTCATTCGGATAAATAATTAAAAAAAACTGATAGAAATCGGATCAACGGTTCCAGAGATATCTCAAAACCAAGCGGCCTCGCCCGCCAAAAGTCATATTGAGGAAAGATGGGATACGACAGTTTAAAACACACACCTCATTCTAAAATGGCCCTGCAGGTTTAAAAAAATGCGTTTTTATGCACTTCTATCGCTTGGCACCTTTTCTGGGGTGTCTCTTGTTTGTTGAGTTTGTACATGTCAGGGTTGTGATCGCCGAGGTTAATTTGAGAAGACAAGCACATTTCTACTATGCATTCATATGACGCCAGTGCATGCTGAAGATACGTGGGCTGGAAAATTAGACGCAATTATCTTGTACCAATACACTAGAAGCTGCTACCCTGAAAGAAGGGTAATCACAATCGTTTTTGGGCAGCGCGCTTCACCAGGAGGACGCGCATTGACAAGGTTTTTCCGGCCGCCGGACCAATATAGGTGCTTTTTTTCTGGTGAATCCTTTTTTTTTTCGAACTTCCGATTATTCAGACTTTTCGGCAGTTCCCGCCGAATCCGAATAAAAGGTCGGCGACTGTATACGGTAATGGGCGTTTCCCTCGTGCAGTAGAATAAACATTCTAGTTTTACCTGCTGAATACTAATGAGGTGTTAGATGTGGTTGACCCTGCACATGTTTGAAGTGACCAGACGGCGTGTCCATAATACAGTCAACTCCCGCTACAACGAAATTGACGGGACGGGCGAAAAAGTTCGTTGTCGCAGAATTTCATTGCAGTGAAATTTCATCTATAGACCACAAATCTGATGATCGTGACTCGTCCTTTGGTCCCGGCAAGCGCATGCGTCGTCCTTTGCATTTAACTCTCGCTAACTCGGACGTTCTTGACCGCACACCGAGTGAATATATTTTCGCGCGTATAACACGCACAAAATATACAGAAAATTTAACACTAAACTCGGGGTGCGGGTTATACACGAATTTCGGTGCGCAAGTTGGCTTCACGGTAATGCAAGGAAGGCGGCTTTGCGTAAATACCCAAGTTATACACGTGAGTTATACACGAGCAAATACTGTACGCAGGCTACCCTCAACGCGTGCCGAGCGCGTAGCGCTGCTAAGGAGCGTGCCGAAGTTCGCTAGAGGCTAACTGAAAACGAAGTGCAGAAGCTCCGCTCTACCACAGTCATAAGCGAGTGAAATGATAGCCGGAACGCTTCGTGCCGTTTTACGACTTTGCTGCCTCTAATCTTTCTTCCGGTGTGTTAGCTGCGTACTTGAGCGTATTCGCTATCGATGATCGCGACGATAGTGACCGCGGTGTTATGCGCAGCGGTTGCGGCAAACGGCAGTTCCGTTTTCAATCTGTGCGCGCTGGCCGTGCGCGTGCCTTCAGAGCTGCGTTGTTGCTATCTGTGATGGCGTCTAGCGCGGTTTTGACCACGGCAGCGCTTTGAGTCGGTACGCATACGTTGGATGCACACATACTTTTGTGGTCGCTCGTGATCGCGTCGACATGACTGCATCTGTGTTCGCAGTGGTTGCAGCAGGATGTAGTTACGCTTGGACTAGGTGCACGCTGGCCGCGCCTGTGCCTTTAACACTCCGTGAATGTCATTCACGATCGCAGGGCTTGTGACGACGAGCAAGCAGTAGTTTTTTTTTTTTTTTTTAGTGCTACGTCAAAACAATGGCGGGAGTTCCTGAAGAACGATTCTTCCACGGCCCGCACGCGCATCAAACCCGCCGACAGCATCATGGCGGCTGGAGGATCTTTCGCCGAGCATCTCAATGGCGAATAATTTACCGTGATGTTCGTGTGGTGGCACAAAGCATGTCTCCGATGAAGACATGGGTCTTGCGATGCGGCCGCACGGCTGTGGCAACGAGAAATGGTTGAGTTTCTAGCGGAATTTTATGGCAATCCTAGGCAAGCTCCTCTTCCTTATGTGGTGGCACTCGCTAAAACCTCGTTCAAGCGGAAATACCCAGAAAAAGTATTCGTTTTGACGAGACATTTTTCCCATTGTTTTCTATGGGCGGCTGACGGAGAGGCGAAAATTATTCCTTGTGGCGGAAATTTCGTTGTACAGTAGAATCTAGGCTTGTGCGAATATTAGAGCATTTCGAGTATTCGAACAAATACTACAGTATTCGAATTCGCTTCGAAAATAATTTAAATTCTAGGAAATTTCGAAGTAGTCGAAATGAACGAATAGACATATATAAACCGCATGTAAACCCCTGTAAAGGTGGTTTCGCTGCAGTAAAGTTGCGCTATGCCGTGAATACACCTTTCGAAAAGATGTCCGCACTGCCGCGAAGTCCCGCTTCAAGGTTAAATGAACATACAGTAAGACCTCGTTATTTCAATGTCGCTGGGACTGTGAAAAATCTATTTAGGTGAGTTTTGAAATTAACCAAACATACAAAAAGCGGGATGCAAGGAACTTTCAATTACTGGAAGTAATTAGAGGTGGTCGTTTACTGTGCCGGCTAGTTTGCACTACAAGGGTTATGTCTTCCAGCAATATCTGGTTCCAATTTTGCCGCTAAACCGGGGAAACGGCGGGCCTCGCTGCTGACAGCGCAAGAAAAAAAAAAGAGAAAAAAAGCAGTCTCGTGGTCAGCTGAAATGCGCGCCTGCGGAAAAGACGTGCTTCACTGCAACACAGTAGTAACACGCAGGCAGCATATCACCTGCTCCTCGCAGCGTCAGCGCGTCTTGATGCGACCATTTGCCCATTCTTTCTGGTAAAATAAAAGAATTCAATAATGACCAGTGTGGCGGAATTTGCAATGTGTTCTGGGTGAAAAAGATGATCACTGAAGTTTTTGAACTGAGTTTTCGAAGTAAGCGTTGTAGGCAAGTACTCCGCCAGCAGTGCAAGTGCGCAATTGCCAGAACAACCGCCAAACGGAGGTTCGCATACATCGCGAATTTGGTCAGACCACCCCTTTATTAATTTCTTTATTTTTCCAGAAAGAATGGGTAAATCATGACCAGCTGACATTCAGAGAAGCATGCGTCATGCTGCCCGCGTGTCACCGCTGCGTTGCAGTGAAGCATGTCTTTTCCGCAGGCACACATTTCAGCTGACCACGAGACCGCCGTTCGTTTAGTTTTTTTTCCCTGCGCTGGCAGCAGCGAGGCTGGGATGCTTCACTTGTCACTCATTAGTATCGCTACATTGCATTGCCTCATGGCTCCTAAGGGCCATCGTTTTTGCAGATTTGCGGCTAAATAGGGATCGGGGAATTGGCACATGGAACGCAAATTTTCAAATTAAATGAGCTGGTACTGACCGCCGCTTCAAATTATCCACTCACATTTGCATTGCAAAATACGGGGCCGCAGAAATCCTTCTAATTATTCGGGATTTCGAAATAACAGAGTGCGAATTAATGAGGTTTTAATGTAACACCCTCATATCGATTCATCATTTTTGAAGTTTAGAAGCTTGTTACACCCAGGCTTATATGCTCCAGTATGGTAAATTTTAAAACGTAGCATATTTTACAGGTTATCTCTTGCATTCTACCGAAAGTCAAATCCTGCTACTACTCAAAGTTGCTTCCACTTCCCTTTGAACCAAAAAGAATGGCATATGCATTTACCTTTTTTCAACTTTAAAAATGCAGTGGAACTTCGATTATACGTCCCCCGGTCCTGCGACGACCCGCGTTTTACGACGAATTGGCTTGGTCCCGGCAAAACCCCCATAGAAATAATGTATTAAAACCTCAATTGTACGACGCAATTTGACGCCGGCCCCGCCTCGTACGACGCTTCGCTGGACTGTCCGAGAAAAAAAGACCTACGATGACGCGGGCTGGCACGCAAACACACTGCGGCCGGGCGAAAAAAGTCGGGAAACCGAGGAACCGAGTTCATATCCGCGCTGCCACCACAGGGCCTCTTCAATTTTTCGACACGCGGTCGGCCATAGCTAGCCAGAGCCAACATTGGCCGGAGCCAGCCGGAGCGCATTCGTTTTGTCGCATTGCACTGCGCACTTCCGTTGTCGCCTTTTTTTTCTCTCTCTCTTCTTTTGGGTGGTTTTGTAGTGACCGTTGTAGGCAGATAACATGGCAGATAATTTCGAGCTCGCTTTCTAGTATGCGATAACTTTCACTAGATTTCGTGTCGTTATGCCGGACGTGTTGAACGGCGATTGTTGAGGCAAAGTTTGCGACAGCCGCGGGAACCGGAACTCGCCGCTGTCTAGCTACCAGAGGGCAGGGGCGTTTTAGCCGCTCGCGATTGGTCGAAGCTTGCAAACCGAATAGGCCTACTGCCGTGCTGCCATTCAGCCATTCCTTCACGTGTTGGCCTCATCGGTAGGTTGTGCTGCGCCGCATCTGCTGTGTCCACGTGCAAAATTTTCTGTGTTCGGACATTGGTGTGCGAGGAAGCTTTCGAATCCTTCGTTGCGAGTGCTGCGTCTCGCAATGTCGCGGAACCGAAAACCGCTGACGCTCGGAGAAAAGCTTCGCAAAAATCGAGGAGGCGGAGAGCGGAATGGAGCAACAAAGGCCAGCATTGCCCGCGACCTGAACATTCCCGAGTCGTCGCTGAAAACGATCCTCGCGAAGAAGGACAGCATCCTACTAAGTGCGGCAAAGTTCGGCCTGAACAGGAAGGCCGCGAAAGACGGCAAATATGCTGCCATGGAGAAGGCCCTCGTTGAGTGGTTGCGTCAGGCCCGCAGTTCAGGAATTGCCGTGGATGGCGCAATTTTGAAGGAGAAGGCTGAGACAGTTGCATTGCGCTGCGGCATTGACGACTTTAAAGCCTCCAATGGCTGGTTGGATCGCTTTAAAAAACGCATTGGAGTTGTGTACAGCCGCTGCTGTGGAGAGAGTGCGCCAGTCAGCTCCGACACTGTAGAAAAAGTGGACTGCATTGCTGCCGGAATTGATACGGGAATACAAGCCGTCCGACGTGTTCAACGCGGACGAAACTGGATTATTTTATAATATGCAGCCAGAACAGACATTGGCATTCAGAGGAGAGAGCTGTCACGGGGGTAAGCGAAGCAAAGAGCGTCTTACACTATTGCTTTGCGCTAATGAAGACGGCTCTGAAAAGCTTCCTGCCATCGTGATCGGCAAGTTTGAGAAGCCGCGATGCTTCAAGAATTTGAAAAGGCTGCCGTGCCAGTACACGTTCAACCGGAAAGCCTGGATGACGGTTGCTACGCTTTCTACATATCTGCAGCAGCTGGACTCCAAAATGGGGGCTAAGAACAGAAAGATTCTTCTTCTGCTTGACAATGCGCCATGCCATCCATCAGATATGTCGCGTTTGAGAAATGTGAAAGTTGTATTTCTGCCCCCTAATTGCACTAGCCAGCTGCAGCCACTTGACACTGGCGTCATCAAGTGCATGAAACAGAAATATCGGAAGTTTCTGGTGCAGCGTCGGCTGGCGGGCATGGAACGCAAGCAGTTGGATAAGCAGCTTTCTGTGCTTGATGCAATGCACTACATTGCTAGTGCATGGGACGCAGTCACGCCAGAAACCATCGCCAACTCCTTCAGGCACTGCGGCTTTAATAGAAGTGGTGCTTGTTCTACCAGTGAAGCTGCAGTGCCTGTTGACGACGAACCAGAGTTCGGCAGCCTGGAGCTACCTGGATCTTTCGCGGACTATGTTGGTGCCGACGACGACGTTGCAGTGTGCAGTGAAGTGTCGCTGGTTGACATTATCGAAACTGTGCGTCCCGACACTGTGGGAACTTCCGACGAGGAAGAGATGGACGACGCTGCAGAGGCTAGCGCGTCCGTTCCGACTTACACGGACGTGTTGTGCTACGTCGACCACATTCGGCGGTTTGCTTGCGCACGCGACGAGATCGGCGACTTGCTGCCAGATGTTGCAGCTATCGAAAGAAAGCTGATGCGTCGTGGCTGGGCAAACTCTCAGAAGAAAATCACAGATTTTTTTAAAAGGTGAGAAATAAAGGTTCGTTCATACCACCGATAAAATGCGTGGTTGTCATTTTTTTCAATTAATTTAATCTACGTTCCTCGGAGCAGCGTACGTTCGTGCCGCGGACTTTCTTAGGCATTATGTGCCCGCTATTGTGGGGCAACAATGGCCGTCACTGCCTATATTCTCGGTTTTTCGATTATACGACACCCGGATTATACGACGATCTTGCGCGGTCCCTTGAAAGTCGTATAATCGAAGTTCCACTGTATTGCGCTGGTTAGTTGGGTCATGACAGATATGCTCATTTTTCGTTGTAATATGTGATATGAACCATTCGAATTCGCTTCGACCAAATCACAATTCGCTTCGGACCTAAAATTTACTATTCGCACAAGCCTAGTAGAATCTCATCAATTCGGCCCCCGTAAATTCAAGAATTCGGATAATTCGTCATTCCCACACTTTCCCTTCAAATATGTTCATAGCCCTATGGCAACAAACATTCGCCAATTCGACGCAAAATTGCATGCGCACTGGTTAATTCGGACTGGAAGCAAGCCAAAGACGGCGAAACTGAAACTGTGTCTCGGAGGCCATAATATTTATCGCACTGCATTTTCTTTGCCGCACATGTGCAAACTTATGGTCTCCGAGATGGGCTCCGGCAGCAACGGCATAGCAATGGTGCGCTGTTGATGCATATCGCGGAGGCCAAGGAAGATCGCATTTGTTTTCGAAAACTTATGAAAGGGGACGCAAGGTGGCTTTTTGGAGCAGGCATCATCATCATCATCCTGTCTTCGGCGGAGAACGGGTAACAAAGAAACAAAACCTCAGACGGATAGCGTGCGGACCTGCAGGCGTCGGTTGCGTTTTTTCCCCCCTCTTCGGTGCATTCTGACATATCGGCGTATCGGCAGTGTCGATAACAAAGAAAAAAGGCCCCCGACAATATGGTGTTCCTGAGCCTGCTTCCCTCCGAAGTGGAGCTTGCAGATTACGTTACAACTGATGACGGCATTGTCTTCGCCGGTCACTTGAACGATGACGCGATCATCAGGGCTACCCTCGGTGAGACGGATGAGGCGTCCAACAAAGAACCATGCGATGAACTACGCCCGGTGCGTCACACTGCCAATGAAGCCGCGGACGCTCTCGTCGTTCTAGAGGAGTTTTGTTACGATGTCCCAGGCAATACTCTTGTGCTAGATGGTTCGTCACATGCCCGCAAACTAGTCCTTGCCAACCAACTGTCCACAAAAAAAGAAACAAGCATCACGGACTACTCCTCAAAATAAAGGTATGTGACAAAGGAATTGAAGAAGTGCAATTTTGTTATGCATTCGTTAATTTGGCATTCAGATAAGTCGGACATCATTTTCACTCCCTTGAGATCCGAATTAACGAGGTTTTACTGTAGCGGTATTCGTTATAGCGGGATTCGACATAATGGGAGCAAATGAACAAGGTTCTACTGAATGCCCGTTAAATTAACAGTCTCTTGAATACATAAACAACCCACAACACTAACAAAAGAGATCTCAAGCCAGCGCAATCATTGCTAGCTCCTTTGTTCAGACTAAAAGGCATTAAAATGTGTTAAAAATCAGGCATATCTCACTCTTATTGCTCAAGTGAACCTTGGCTTCCCCGTTGTGGTTCTTGACCAGTTCCTTGGCGCGCTCTAGGTCCTTGATACGCAGCGTGAAGCTTGAACCTTGCTTTTCCTCAACTTCAAGCTGCAAAGATAAGTATTCCATGGGTAATTTTGCCACCTCTTTTACACATCACCATAACGTGCCCTAGGGGCAAACAACGTGCCAGGCATTCTTTATGAAGACTACAGCGATGCTGATATGTCTCAAGCAACAAACAAAAATGGCGTAAAAACAAGTAGTTCATTATTACACCCAAAATACACTCACATCCCACCAGTACCAAGACGATCCCCATTCCTACAACAGATGTGAAGAATGGCATGAAAGAAGATTTTTTATTGGATGCAGCAGAGGAAAAGAATAAAAAAAGAGCCACATGCGAGAGCTAAACAATACTGCGAAGAACACAAAGTGAGATCATGGTACACCATCTTTCTTTAGGTATTGGTAATCATCAACTGGCATACTCTTGCTAGGTCTTAGCAAAGCGTTTGATTGTATGTGCCATACTAAACTGCCAAAATTACAGCTGTCATAGGCAATAGACCCCAAACTGGAAAGAAGCTTCTTATCTCACCAATCACCATTCATCATCATTGTAAACACGCAATCTGCTTTTCTGCCTATTCAATAATAAGTGTACTGTTATTTTTATTTTTTATTAACATTATTAGCACACTTTGTGAGCAATTGCATAATATAAGAAGAATAATCATCAGGATCCCATTGAGTTCAATAACACAGCAGCAAGAATTAGTGAATAGTGCAATAACTTGCAAATATTAATAATAATATTAATATTATAATAATATTAATAATAATATCTGGGGTTTAACGTCCCAAAACTACGATGCGATCATGAGACACGCCGTAGTGGAAGGCTTCCGAAATTTCTACCACCTGGGGTTCTTTAACATGCACCTAAATTGAAGTACACGAGGCTCAAACATCTTCGTCTCCATCGAAAATGCAGTCGCCGTGGCCGGGATTCGATCCCATGACCTTCAGGTCAGCAGTTGAGCGCCATAACCACTAGAACGCCGTGGCGGGGCAATAACTGGCAAATGACCATTCAACACAAACTAAACAGTTTGAATGACAAACAAGCAAAAAATTAGCAGCAACCTCTTTAGGGTCCAAAACCTAATTTTTAACGTGCCTCTTTTCTTTAGCATAAAGGAAAGCTCAGCGGTCAGAGTGTAAGATCATGGAAGGCCAACGTGGAAAATGCCGTCAAACATTTATAATCAAATTTTTCAATTTGTGGCGATTATGGAGTCGTGTACACACAACACATGCTGCAAAAAGTGGGAGGCGAGTGCAAAAGCGCTTCATGTCTGTGCGCAGGGATATGCTCTGCGTGCATGCACTACGCACACATATCCCGCGGCTCGACATGTTCCGCTAGTTGCCGTGAAGGCGGTGCCGCTTCTTAGCATGCAACATTTTTTTTTTACCTCGGAAGCAGCACACAATTGAACAAGGAAGCATGTTAATATGCACACTCTTATTCTGACTGGTAATTATGGTATGCACCATAATGAGCACAAAAAGAAAAAAAAAATGAGGGCCAGGAGGAAGGGAAGGCCACTGTTTCCTCAGTGCTCGCACCACCAGTGCATAGCTGCCCCAGTTTTCTCGTTTGCGCAGTTTGTCAGAAGTGAAAGCATCTTCCTTTAGCATTAACGTCCGAATGTAACTCGGCACCATATAGTATCTTTTGTTCTATGAAAACGCTTCTCAAGAGGTGTCTGCGGCTGGTAATGCCAAACATCTAACTTGCACCACATTTGTAAGTTGCGTGCTAATGCTCGGTGGCTCACATTAACTAAAACCATGGTCCCTCGATACTTTTACTGCTCATGGAACTCCCGCGTAACACAACGGGAGAGCTTCATACACCACCCACACTTTCTGCGCCGCGGCGCTGGCGTAGCTAGAAGGGGGAAGAGGAAGCCGGCTGCTGCTGGCCACCATTAGCGGAGAGTGGGCATGGAGTGGGGTTGTTTGTGCTAAAGTCTCTGTAGTTTGTGCTGGTTGCACCCTTTTTCTTTTCGCGGTCCCTTCGTAGTGATAGCGATGCCCAACACATGCTGTATGACGGGCTGTCACTCGGGATGCAAGGGCACCGTTGAAAAAGTCTCCCTGTTCTGTTTACCAGCCGACGCAGAACACGACAGGTGGAAACGTGCAAACCCGCGACAGGAGAGTATCGGATTTTTGTTCGACTCCAAGTACGTTCGCCTGTGCAAAAAAGATGGTTGATCCCTCCTTCATAGGAATCGGAATAACACGAAAGCAAAGCTTGCCCTTACAGAAGTAACTGAATGTTCACAGAAGTAACTGAATTTATATAGGAGAGTTTGCACAATTTATTGATATCTGACAGCTATAGCACCGTTTACCGTGTACTTAGCTTTAAGTGCACGTTAATGAAACCCAGGTCGTCGAAATTTCCGGAGCCCTCCACTGCGGCGTCCCTCATAATCACATCGTGGATTTGGGGCGTTAAACTCCAGATATTATTATTATTATAGCACCGTTTAACGTGGATGCACCCACTTTGATGACTGGTGGTACATCTCCATCCCGACGACTAAACTCCATGTTAAGTGATTAAACAAACCCTTGTGGTAGCTGTAGTAGTTAACGGTGAAAGCGTAATCAGAGAACGAGGTGTGACAGCCAGAAGAGCGTTGATATTTGACGCTGAACTTGGTCGCCATCCCGCGGCATGTTAAAATGTGATTGAACACCACGGCCGGACTATAATAGAGGGAAACGCAAAGCGCGTCCTGCCGCCCCGGTAGCCCAGCCGCGATTTTTCTCGGAGCGAGCGCGTCAGCGGTGAACGCGGTGTTGCAGCCAGGAGAGGCAGGCTGGCGTCGCAGAGCTATTTTTGGTTTTGATTAGTGGGATGCTATGAGCGAGGCTGACGCTTTTACGACGCTTGGTCTAAGATCGCCACCTCGCGGTGTGTTAAGGCATTGAGAAAATTGAACTTCTATTGAAACCGCGCCGAATGGGACGGACGTGTAATGCATTGCAGGTGCTAATCGCGGAGGCCACGGTACTGACGAATTACTTTACTTTACCGCTCCCAGAGGGCAACATCACCCCGCCGACCGGGAGAGTGGTAGATATAAAATTACACCATCTCCCGCTAAAGGGGACCATGAGGCGATGCGAAGCCGGAGCACTTGCACGATCGCGTTTCGTTGGCGTTCGTTGGGCATGCTACCGACCTCGCGTTGTAGAACGCGAAGAGGGACGCTACGCGCGTCGTATCTTCCATCTAGCCCGGCCGTTAATTCTCACAGGGCGAGCGGGGAACGCGGTCGACAGGCGGGCGAGAGTGGGGCAGCGTAGGAGAGGAGGGAGAAGGCGAGGGGACGCGCATACGCTCGAGATCATCTCGGCGTTGCGCAGGAGAGAATTTCGGCATGTCTAGCCCGCGTGTCAGTGGAAGAGTGGAAAGGGGGAGGGGAGAGGGAAAGTGGAGAGGGAAAGTGGAGAGGGGAGGGAGGGGAGAGGGAATGTGGAGAGGGGAAGACGAGAGGGTGAGTGGAGAGGAGGTGTGGGGAGAGGGTATGCGCATGCGCAGTAAGGGTGGTCACGCCGCACACCACCACCACCACCACCACCACCACCGGATTGAGCTCCGCCTCAAGATACTTCGCATCTAAAAGGCGCGTTTGTAAAGCCTCTATAGTGTCTGGCCGTGGCACAAGGATAGCGTGCCCGGCATCTGTTGTTGCGGACCGAGCGGTCGTGGGTTCGATGCCCGTTGACGGAACTTTTTTTTCTTTGATATCTGATCGTGCAAATTTTTTCTACGTCATTTCCGTGATGGAAATACGTCATTGAAGTCTTGGTGGACGCCGGCATAAATCACTTTCGTGTTAAAAACATGTTGATGCAAGTGGCGTTGTATGTGCAGACGTGTGCACAGTGAATGGAAGCATCGTTTCACTGCCTCGACATCGGCCGAGACTGGTGGAAGACGCCAGGGGCGTAGCCAGAAATTTCTGTCGGGGGGGGGGGCTCCTTTATCTGAAGTGGGGGTCTGGCAGGCAAATCTGATGGAGTGTCATTTTGAGCTCTGTATGCCATTGCAAAAAAAAATTGGGAGGTGCACGGGCCCGGTGTCCCCCCTACCGCTGGCTACGCCACTGGAAAATGCAGTGCCTAGATTGTGCGTGTAGTGTGTGTGAGTGTGTTTGTAGTTTTATGCGAAGTGCGGTGTTCGGAGTGTGTGCGTTTGCTTTACAATGATAGAAAACAAAAAGTGATGCCGTGGGCTAAAATACAATATTTTGTTTTACTTTGATAGTGCTATTTGCCTGTGTTGTCGCTGAATCGAGAAAATTTCTAGAAAGGTTCAAAAAGAGCAATGCAGTTATGTATAATTGATCAGTTTAACTTGAATAACTGGGTTGATAGAAGCACCGGATTGATTTCGCTTTGCGCTGGTGTTTACATACAAGGATCAGGGTGGCTAACTGCAACGCCAACTTAGAACTCGTGGTCATTGTGACAGTATATGGGAATGGAAAAAAAAAAGAGCCATGCATATTACAACTTGGCAGTGTTGTAAAATCTGCATGCGTAAAATCAAAACCTTTCGCTTGAAGGTCGCACGTAGTGCCTACGTATATCTAGCAAGAGCAGTTCACAGTAGTTTCACCTCATTATTATTTTTAATCCTCAAAATCAAAAACGCAAATTATGACAACAAAGAAAGAAAAGGAAAACACGATCATCCCTCTCCGGTTTGTGGCATCTCAATCTGCGCTGTTGCGTTTTAAAGCTATGTTTCACTAAGGATATCTCAGGAGGTTCTTCAAAGCTATTAATGCCAAGTTAGCCTGATATACAGGCTTGTTTCTGGCACGCGAACTTCTATTTGGAGCTTCGTGATGCTCTATGGAATAAAGTGACAATTAGTCCGAAAATGAGCATTACGTGCAGCCAGAGCACAGCTACTCCGCGACCTCTAGCACAAAATATGTTAACCTGTCAGTCATCTAGAACCAATCACAGTGTTCGGTTTAAGCCCGAAAGCGACTATGCAGGAATAGAGAAGTGTAGGAACGTCACGAACACACGCCACTTGACCAGACACTCTCAGTCAAAACATTGCCAGCAGTCAATGACTTGGGCAATTAGACAACACGCATCGTGTACCATATTGACAATACTAATCACTGCTATCATTTGTTAGCTAGAACACGGTGAAGGAAAATATCTGAAGAAATGTATTTGACGGCAAACGCTTCTGCAAACGCGCAACTGCCCTACCAAGCGCGGCAGATCAATGCCCTTCTGCTTACGGTGGCACCTCTGGTGGCCACTTTTTTGTCTCCAATGAAACTTTCGCGGGAGTTTCATGACCAGTAAAAAGTACTCAGGGACCATGCTAAAACTAACACCTATAAGCTGCAAAGCATTCCTAGAAAGGCAGTCACACAGAAAATATCAGCGCAGTGATTCACCTGCTCTTCTACTAACGCAAGCAGGAGTTCAGACTTTACCACTACTAGCCTATTGAGCTTGTCTGAAGCTTCTCTGCCTAATACTATCCAACCGACTAGAAACATGCTTGTGTGTCTAAGTTAGCTTTTCCAAATCTTGCAAACCTTGTTACAACCAGCCGTATACACTAACCACGTGTAATGTTGCCTTTTAGTACTTTTCCTTTGTGTTGTCTGTGAGTGTACTTGGAAGATTTAAATAACTAGGTAGGAAGAAATAGCTTTATTTGGCTGTAATTGTGAACAATTTAAGGAATATTTACTTTTGTTTTCTTTCTCGGCTTTTCTAACATTGTAATAATTCATAGTGAAGTGTAAAATGAACAATACTACTTATGCTAATGTTGTCAATATGCACAATGAACCTGTTCCTTGAAATTCAATATTGGAAACCAGTTGTACATACTGTTCATAGTGTAGTTCATGCTTTAGATTTTGGTAACCATTGTACATTTTTACATAAAACATGTACGTACGCGTGTGTTGAATTCTCGGTGCATGCCCGGCAAGAAACGAAACGACCACCTGTGCTTGCTGGCAATGAACTTACTGGGGCCCGCCTCTGCCCTACTTATCTCGTTATCACAGGCTAGGCGGCGCCACCAAGAAGTCACATACGTACCAGTGTGCAATCATATTTGCATCTGCTATGGTCTTGATACAAGGCTGGCAGCGTGGGAAATAAATTTTGGAACTTCATGGATGATGCACAGGATTCAACATTTCACTCGTCACCAATCTAATAAGCACTCACGCCATGGCCGCTCATGGCCTTAGAGAGCTCATCCGTCTTGGTGTCGTCCCAGTCATGCCTTCCGTCAAACTCTCCCGAGACCATGCGGATGTCCCTTCCCGCGCCCTGCGTAGTAAACCAGCGATGTGCATATTATTTACGAGGCATCTAAAACTGCTGGAAAATGCTTTCTTAAACGAGCCATCTATGGCATCTCTCCCACGTATTTGAAGTGCTGTTGCATTGGTTTCAGTAGTGCAATCTGAGCTATTATTTCAGAACAAAAATATTTGCTTTCGATTAATCGCTGCACGAGAATGGTTTGCTTCCTTCTCCACGCTCTTCCCATAAATCAAGAGAAAGTTGCTTACTTGTTCAAAAAAACGCCAGGCCTGCGCTGAAACCGCAGCACAGTCACAGCGAAAGCTGGAAGAGCGGCGTTTCTAGTTCCGGTTGTAAGCTCTCTTGGGGCTACAAAGACAAGTACCCACTACGCCATAAATCACAATTTTTGTGAAGTCGGGAAGCACCTACTAAGCCATTATTCGTCATTCTGCGGAGAAACGATTCACCAGCAACACGTCTGTAAGGCATTGTGTGCACTTTGTTGATGGGACGACTGATGACGATCAAGAATTATGGCTCAGCCCTTCGTAATGGGTTAAAAGCTTTAAACGGCCCACCAGTTTGCATTGGGTGACGCCCGGTCGTTATTTCCCTCTCCCGCCATGCTGTATAACATACGTTGACGTGGGAGCGCGAGGGGGGGGGGGGCAAGAACTTTACCGAGATCCCGAGGAAATGGATCATGCGCTCATGGGCTTCCTTGGCAACCAATACAAGTGCACTTGCGAGGAACCCAGTCCGCTATAAATCAATATAATTTTTCAGAAGTAGAGAAGCAGGCACTATGCCATTTTTCGTCATTCTACGGAGAGCCGTGGTACCTGCTAAACGCATGTAAGGCATCTTTGTTGAAACAGCGCTCACTAGACGACGACGAAGTAAAAGAAGGCACAGGACAGGCGCTGTCCTGTGCCTGTCCTGTGCACTGTCCTGTGCCTTCTTTTACTTCGTCGTCGTCTAGTGAGCGCTGTTTCAACAAAGATGAACGCATACCAACTCGCTCAAGCTTCCATTCTTATGCATGTAAGGCATTATGCGCTTTGTTGATGCTGTGCCTGATGACGATGAAGCATTATGGCGGAGCCCTTTGTAGTGGGTTGGAAGCATTCAACAACCTACTCGTTGCGCAATTCACATTGTGTGACACCTGGTCGCTGAATTCCCGTTGTGCGACACTTGGTGCTTATTTTACTCTTCTACCACGCTATATTGCATATGCTAATGTGGTTCCTTCCCGACATGAAGCCTGTATAGGACCTTTTGGCAAAGCAGTTTCAAGTACCGGCATGGCTCAGAGGTTGAATGCTGGGCTCCCATGCAGAGGGCCCAGGTTCGAACCTCGTTCCAGCCTGGAATGTTTTTCTCATTTCTTTTATTTTCTTATTTCGAGCGATAGTGGTTACGGACACCGGCAGCGGCGGACAACTACGGCGCCAAAAACGGCCGCTGAAATGATCTCATAACAGCTTTCGCTGTAAAATTCATGCTCATTCTGAATGGCAGCATCAGCACCTGGTGCACTGATGATGCTGGTAAGGAGCTTACTGGTACACGTTCTTGAAAAACTCAGTCGAGAACTTCGAAGGTGATGTTTTCCAGCGAATGTACATTGTGACCAATTGCCCAGCCCTTGTGGTAGCAAATAGTAAATTTTTACAATACACGGCCCTTGGATCAACGAACTACTAGACAAAGCAAACCAGCATCTTTCGTTACATCCGTAGATTCCCGGAACCCGTGTTTTTCTTGTGTCCTGTTAATTTGGAAACAAACAGCAGGGCATGAGATTTCGAAAGCGGAAGAAGCTATCCTGTAATAATGATAAATATACCACATGCCTCCCTTCAAATAGAATTTGTTCATTTTATAGAGGCGCTGCTATATTGCAGTCGTCAAATGCCCATTATTTGATATGCCAAAATTACGAGTTGGAAGGCTATGCACAAAATACTCCTAAACTAAGATATTTATCTGTCAATAGAATTTATTCCAGAGCTGTCGGCGTATTGTGATGTGCTCTATCGTAAGTGCATTCGATAACAGACAGGAGTACCCACAGTAGATTAAGTTAGGGGAGGCCATGTGAGACATAGTTTCCTATAAATACACTAGAGGAAACTCTGCCGCTACTGTCTATGGGAGCTGCAGCACTTGGCGCTTCAGCCTGCATGGGAATGATGAGTAGCACACGGATTTGCCTAAACTTTGTTCTTTTGGATCCGTATGGCTCCTTGTCGCCTGCATCCGCTTTGTCGCAAAATGAAGTTCAGCAAAAGTAAGCAGTTACACTTCACCACTTTAACCTTTCTAGGCTCACCAATTCAACTGAAAATACAAGCGGAGCGCAAAAAAGACGGGACACAAGAGACAAGAAGACGTGACAGGCGCTCACCAATTCAAATCTGCTCACGAAGTTCACAACGGTTCATTATTATATGCGAAATGAACGCCAAAACACAGCAATAAACAAAGCCACAAGTGCGTTCGAAGCCGCAAGAACGAAGATTAGGCAAATCCGTGTAATACACATCATTCCCATGATGGCTGAGCGATTGCAGCACCAGAGTTACCTCTTTCTAAATGAGGGAAATTCTATGGTGTGAGAGGACCTGGGCTTAGTGCATGCATTTTGCACTAAGTGCGACTGAGTAAAACGAGGTGACACGAAATATTAAAGAATACTTTGTAGCTGCAGCATATGGTTTCAGGGTGCCTACTTCGGACGCAACCATATGTTGCTTGCTCAGATGCCGCTGTATGGTGAACCCACCTAGAGACAAGAAACTTGGCGGATACAAACCGTGGCAGTGAACGTCAATCGGTCCCACGAACACTGCCGAACATATATGTCCGTGACCGTCAAATGCGGCGACAGAAAGACCTCGACCACCGCAGAAAGAGCATAAAATTGACCACATGCAACTACTTGACAATGCTGTCGCTAATATCTTTCAGGAGTAGTCATGCCTGAAGCAAATGCTGGACTGCCCCTAAAATCAGTATTTTTTTTTGTAAATCAAACGATGTACTCAGAGTCATCTTTTACTATGGACCGATTTACTCAGCTAGATATTTCTGTCGAAGGTGTTTACGCATAAAAAGACCCTAGATGGTTTTGACAATATTGTACGATTTTAGTGAGCTGGTATCCCAGGTTTTCGATCATGAGCCGACAAATTCAAACACCATGCATCAAGTGTGTAGAATATTACAAGGCACTGAATGAGCGCAACGCTACAGAGCGCTGTAGAGCTGCCAATATTATCTAGCTGCTGCTGACCACGGAAAGTTGCATTGCTGATCGTTACGAAAAACAGCACAAGACTTGGAGGGTAATGGACACACACACACGAGCGCTGAATCACAACGGATATGCATGAGTGAGTTCCCCTCTTGGGCAATTCATCCGATACACTGATATTGAGGGTTATTCTGCCAACTGTATTGTGAAGAAATGTTCGTAATGGATTAACACCTAACAAATTGTATATAAAGAACACACAAATGAAGTACGCAATGCAACCACTGCTGCACTTAGCAGGCCGCTACTTGATGCCATGCTTGAAAGCTAAATCGAAACAACATCACATCAGAACTCAGTCAATGGAATCGCTAATCAAGCATATATTCCGTCATATTTCATAGTCCCGCATAACTGTACATTAAAAAAGCAGATCAGAGAAAGTACCTTGAATAAAGAATAAAAACAAGGCTATTGGACTGCATTAGCACGAAGTGGGATAGCAATGCAAGTACTATCATCATTAGGAAAATAGCATGGGGGAAAGCTTTCTTTCAGTGGTTTTGAGCAGAAAGCCTCTGGCGATTTTGTGGCTCAGATTCAGCAGGCAATTTGCAGTGCTGCGACTAAGCTTTTCGTGCAATTAGCCGCATTGATTTTTCCTCTTGACCCGTGCTAAGGTGCGAGTTCATGGTGGCGATGTCATATCCAAGCTATCAGCCGTGTCAACTTGGGAGTTCTGCAGACGTGCTAAGAGCAAGCGTGGAAAGCAGAGCTTAGAAAAAACAAGGACTCCCCGCTGAAAGAGATTGACCCATCTCGTAGGCTTGTGGGGCAAAAAAAATCTAGCACGATGCTAACCTGGAATGATTTGCTGCAGTATATAGCACGAAAGATTCTGCAAATACATGTAGCTACCAGAGCTTTCATGAAATCTCAGCTGAGGACGGCAGATGGAGTGACAAATTCGAGAAGTTTGCAGGCATAAAATCTAATTGAAATGGAAACAGCTCGGGGATAGGGCAAATTGGGGATCATTTTATGCCCTGGATTGGCGATCATTTTATGCCCTGCAGATGGCATAAAATAGGCAAATTATGGAAGAACGCCGGAGTTTTTTACACGCCGAAACCGCAAGATGGGAGGCGCGCCGATGGGAAATACGGATCGCTTTTGAATAGCTAGAATTGTGTATTGCGCACACAAACCCTAATACACGGGCGCTTGTTGAATTTCGCCCCAGTCGATATAGAGCACCGGCGGCCGAGACCCAGAGCCCCAGTCCTCGAGCTGGAGAAGCTCGTCACCTTATCCGCTGAGGTACAACGTCAGTGCACGGTGTCACGGTGCATGGAGGAGGTGGCATACTGTCATGCATTATATAGCGCTGCTAAATTCATGCTGGAAACCTCGCAAGGTGCCAGATACTTGAGTGGTAATGTAGCCGGAAAGGGTCAGCCATGTTCGAACCGCGCGTCTCGGGTCGCGAAACGTCCGGAATCGATCAGGACCTTACTCAGCTTCTGCCAACAGTCCGGCTCGGGCACAGGGAAACGAAAAAACGGTCGTTAACATTTCACAGCGTTATTACAGGCGCTAACCAGCTAACAAGCGTATCTCACAGCTAACTACAGCGCATGCGTTGCGTGCGTCGCGAGTAAGTTCTAGTGCTGCCAGATGACCTCAAGAGAGGTCAATAGCACAACCCTCCTAAAATCAGTAGGTTTTGCAAAATGTCAGTTGATTAAAAAAGTTAAAACGATGCACTGTTAGTTACAAATTAACAATAAAATATTGCGAAAGTTCAACGTGATCGTTCAGATTTCAAATCAAAGGTTATTTGGAGTTTATAAGGTGGTAGGAAGTCTATGTATGCCACACACATTTTATCAATGAAACTACGCCATGGAATCAATAGAATGGCTACGCGCAATTAACCGTGCGATTAACGATGCACTCTCTGCCCAAACTGCGCTCTTTCTCCTCAACCTCCTCCGGGAGCAGCTTTGCTTTTGCTTATCCTTCGCCAGAGCGCCGTGGCTCTGACTACTTTTTGATTGATTAGTGTTCATGTTACCCTTAAGGGAGCACTACAATTCGAATGGAAAAACCTTATTCGGGTTTATCGGGGCGTGAACTAGCACCTAGCGGGCCGCTGCCACGTTTTAGAGTGCTGGTTTATTAAAGAAGGTGCTCACCAAAGTATGGTCGTTATCTGTGCTGCAGAAGAGAATAAAAATCACGCCATATCCACGAAGTGAATGATGACTGAGGAGCTGGTTCGGAGATAATCGAGTAAACCGTGAATGCTCCATACAATTCCTCCACTCTCATATAAAGAAGTCACACGTTTTTGTAGTAGCGATTGTGGTCAGGTTGTTGTCGAACCACAAGCGGTCGCAGACTTTGCAGCTGTGGCCGAACGTGTGGTCGAGGAAATCGATTAAATTTGGTTTTGCCTGCGTTAATATCATCATCAAGGCGCTCGAAGAAGAAGCGGAAGAAGACTTCTCTTTTGCGCGAGCTGCGCCTGTAGCGGTCGCCTATGGAAATAAGGTTGCGCTTACGACGCGGTACACTGCCGCAGCTTAAGAACCTGGCGAGCCAGCTCCTAAAAACCAATTCTTTTCGCGAGACGGTGGCGTGAATTTATTGTGGAAGGCATCTGTGAAACTCTTTTTCAAGACGTGGCTGCAAATGCGAAAAGAAGCCGAACGTGAAGTGAGTGCGCATGTTAGAACGTTTGTTTTTCGCCCATTTTAGTCACGAAGGACCGTCTGCGCAGTGAACCAGAAGACAAACAAATAAATTGAGAAGGCGCATTTTTAACCTCGGGGACAGCAGAGTCGCTGGAAGAGATGCTCGAACTGCAGAAAACGTATCAGGTTATCATCCACCGCCGGTTTCGCGCCAATATACAATAATTTTGGGGGTTTAACCACGATATGATTACGAGAGACGCCGTAGTGGAGGTCTCCTGGTGTTCTTAAACGTGCACCTAAATCTCAGTGGTATGTACATATGTTCTCTCCTCCTGTTGTGTTTGTGTGCTACTCCTCTGATCTAATCACCCTCCCGCGAGTTCATTGCGATCAGCGGGTGTTCTCTTTTGTGACCAACACGTGTTCCGAGCAGCATTCGCGTCCCGAGAGCTGCGAAAAATTCAAGATGATAGATGTGATTGTCACTGAACGGCGTCGCGTTGAAGAGGAAGGCCGAACCTATGGAGAAAACGAGCGCGTTGGGGAAACTATCATTTCCAAACTGCTTCGCCAATAGCTGCTTACAAGGTCGTTTCTAGGCTGCAATATTGTGGCGAACATGATTAAGGTATTTTTCTGATCTCCAAGTATTTTTTAACAGAAAAAAGTTTCCAATGTCTGACACGCAGTGACAAGAACAAAAAATGACCTTCGCGTTTAGAGTGAGGACATCTTTACAGAAACGCCATAACAAATGCACGACTGGCCTTATCCTGCACTACAAACCATCTAGAATGCATCAAATTATAAAAAATCAGCACATTTATATTATATTTGAATTGATAGTTTTCCTATTTTGGCATACTGCAATGATCCCTATAGCAGCTGTAAGTTTCTTTCCATTTGTGCTAGGCTGCTGAAATTTAGAATACACTCAACTGCCGATCTTTCGGACGCCCGATTTTGCGGACATGCTCGAAAATTCGGACGCTTTCGCGGCACCGTCACCAGTCCCATAGACGTCCGAAAGAACGTCCGAAATTTCAGACGCTGGAACTCTACGGCGTCCGATTTTTCGGACTTTCCGCAAAACTGCGGGTCCGAAAGGCATTAATTGAAGACCCTATCTCTGCCGCGTCTATCATCTCGTAGGATCGAACCAGCGCTTACGCGAGTCCGTCTGTTTGCGACAGTAGCAGAGTCTTAAAGGCAGCTTTGCCGCAATGCTGAATTGTTCTGGGGTGAAGCAGACCAGAAATTCAAAGGGGCTGCTATCACGGCACCGTGCGGCAAGGATGTCAAAAAAAAACCTTGTGGAGTGGAGGCGGCGCACCGCCGCTGAAGCTGACGCCCGCCATATTGCTCCAGGCAGAAAACGTGTGGGTTGTCGCTTGAGAGAGAGAGAGAGATAGACATAACTTTATTTGTGTCCTTGCTGGGGTCAAGGGAGGCGGGGGCCTGGAGACTAGCCCTACCGAAGCCGCCCTTCCTCAGGCGGCGGCCAGACGCTGGGTCTTGGCGGCGTCTACGGCCAGCCGGACTGCCCAGAGTTCGTCATCTGGGCACGCGCTGAGCAGCATAGCCTCCCACTGCTCGGGCGTGGTTATCTTAAGTTTAGGGTTCTTGCTGTATTTGATGGTGTGTGTCGCTGGTGGTCGTCGCTTGAGCGCGCGCGTTGATGCTGCCTGTGGCTGATGACGATGAAGAATTATGGCTAAGCCTTTTGTAATGAATTTGCAGCAATTAACGACTTGGTCACTCCTTGTGCAATTAGCATTGTGTGACGCCTGGCCATTATTTCACTCTTTTGACACGCTATATTACACATTTAACGCGATTCCTACTGGTTTTGGGACGTTAAAGCCAAGATAGTATTATTAACGCGATTCCTTGCCCGACATGACACCTGCAAGGATGTCTTTGCAAAGGTTCTAGCCACTAGTGTGGCTCTGTGGTAAAATACTCGACTGCCACGCAGAGGACCCGGGTTCAAATCCCGTCTGAGCCTGTCTATTTTTATTTCATGTTTTTCTTATTTCGCGCGATAGTGGCTATCGGACACCGGCGGCGGCGGCGGACAACAACCTCACTGCGTTGTGATCTGATAACAGTTTTTCGCTGTAAAATCAGGCTTCCCTACATTTCAAAAGAAATCAACCCGAAAAAAAAATCGGCAGATCCCACGCGTTGTGGGAATCTGTTTCATGCGAAGCAGTCAGCGAGTACTTCTATGCTGTATCTTATGGCTTTGAGACAAGCGTTACGTTGTGGATCAACGTGTTTTGTAGGTGTAGTAGCTGTGTTCACATCGTGGGCTTACCAGGCACTTCGACAACACTGGCGTTTGAAGGGCAACTTTATGGTGCAACGTAACGTCAGCCCTCACGTTAAAGTACATACGTCAGTATTATCGAAACTAAGTGCACTTGATGGTGCATCGATTGCGATATCATGCCTAAATTTCGTAAATGTGTTCCTCTAGCGTCGAGCAATGCTTCAATAAAGCTTGTTAAAACATAGGAATACAAATGTAAGGTTTATCACACTGCTATAGAAGCGGAGCCAACACTGGAACCACAGACGTTAATCAGATATGACGCCTGTATCGTAGGAGTATATACGTACTGTGTATTGCTTTCTTGCAAAATTAGATAGGCAGCACCACAACCACACATGCCGATGCACCGTCATTACGCCTGCATAGGCTGTTGTTCCAAACCAGTCTATATACCTGACTGCCTCTGTGGTAAAATACTTGATTGCCACGCAGAATGCTTGGGTTCGATTCCTGCTGTGAACCTAATATTTATCCTTTCCACTCGTCGGATCAACGCTGCCGATGTCGTTTTTCTTTTAACGCTCTCGCATTTAAATTACTAACGTCTGCTCTCACCGTTCCTGGGTAGATATAGACTTTCAATCACCTGTGGCGCATAATCGTACCACACGGCCAGTGGTAAACGGCTATGTGCCACACGGTTCTGGAGGAAAGGGTTTGATGACGTACGCGACAGGATTTTCCCGTTATTCATGTCATGACCCGACAGTCATATCTGTCAAATCCTCTTACCCTCATGTGCCGATTTTCGTCTACACCAAGTTAAGGAGGCGTAGGCCGCTAGGTAGATAGATTCCAGGCGTAGGCCAAGCTTCCAGGCGTAGGCGGCTAGGTAGATAGATTCGTACACAGAAACGCTGAATGAGCCAAAGGTTCGCTAAAAAATGCTTCGCATTTAGAACTCCCAGATCGGAATAAGAACGCGACTGACAAGGACTGCTATTTTTAAAAATTTGTACACTAGCGTAAACAAGAGCTGCAGCAAGCCAGTCAATTAATCAGCTTTCGTATCTCTTCTTTTGCTGTGTTTGCTTTCTAAGGGCGCGTTTTTCAGGTGGTGAGTTTCGGGATTGTCTGCATTATGCGTAACCAAGAGCTGCACCAAACTGGTGAACTATTCTGCTTTAGTATCTTCTCTTTTGCTCAGTTCAGATTTTGAGGGCGCGGGTGTTTCATACGGCTAGTTTCATGACTGTCTTCATTATGATGCATTTTGAAGTTATTGGGGATTTGTTACTTTATTGATTCACGTATAAACCGCATCGTATATACTTTTTTTTTCTTTTAAAATTGTATAAAAGCCGGGGATGAATAAAATTTTATGTACCACTCATTAACTCCACCATGTGCTTCATTTCGGGACTGCTGCATGCAAATTCTACGTGTTATGAGGCACGCTTCAGCCCATGTATTATGACGTAAAAAACTGCCTTTTTCAACCTTGCACGACAAAAAAAAATTCGGCCAAATATATGACACTAACTGTCCAGTTGTCATGCTGAAACGCCCCCGCGGAAGCTCACAATTACGCTGCCCGCGCTTCAAGCTGCGCTGCCTCTTGCCTGGAGCAAGATGGCTGCCAACCGGTTTCCCAGGCTTCACCGCTCGCGTGGGCACGTATAGATGACCTCCACTCCAGAAGCTTTTTTAAACCTCCTTGCCGTGCGGCGATGTCCCTACGCATAAGGTGCGGAAATGCACGGAGGCTTGATGGCGGCAGGTGACTAGCACGCCAGTACGACTTAATCGGTGACAACCCTTACGATAAGCATCTTCAGGTAACTGCTCGGTAGTGCATGTGGCCTAGCGCAGTTGCATGCGTGCTGCCTCTTTGTGTGAGACCGCTAAGTGCGCAGCACAGACGCGTCGCCTTTACGAACGAACGAAACCAGTTCGCCAATGCCGCGCCCGCGTGCGGTCGGGAACGGAGTGGGCATCACGAACCCTTTTATTACAAATGCGTGCTTACGGTTCAGCAACAGTACAGTGACGGCGCCAGCTTATTTGACGATGTGCTGCACACAGCTAGAAACGATAGGCTACACACGACAGCAAATGCTGCGTATCGGCGGAGATTCGGTGATGTGTGTGTGCGTGTTTACGTGGACACACGCACTGCGGAAAGCCGGACGAGTCGTCCGCTCGACCGCCACTGTCTGTGTTCCGCGTCATCGTTTCCAAACGCTTCAAGCGAGAGAGCCGTAATCCATTCAGCGCTTTGCTCGTATCAGCGGCGCTCATCACGAGACGCAAATTTGCAAGTAACGGTTAGCACGTAGTTAAGCGGGATTCGCGGCAGGTACCGAATTTATTTGCGAGAGCCTTGGCGCGCACCAAAATGCCTCATAAGTGTACTGGGAGGCATTAAACTCTTTCGCATGTGGCTGTGGCGCTTTGAACGCTTGAGCAGAATAAAAAATCACGAACTTGTTTTTTCTGACTGCTCGTTTTTTCGGACAATATCGCGGTCTTTAGAGAATCCGAAAAAATTGCACGTTGACTGTATGTTCTAATAACAAGAAAATATTCTATCTCTGAAATTTTCACCACGACTGGCCGGTGGAAAAGTTCAAAAGTTGACTATCCAGTCCCGCACACATCTTAAGAATTGTCTGTACAGTAACTCTGCCACATATTAAACACTGAAACAGAAAGTATTAGCGATTACAGCTACTACTTTAGGGAGCATATCGTCGTCATAATCATCAGCAGCCCGACTGCACGCAATACAGGGCAAATGCCTCTCTCATGTTCCGCCAATCAACCCCAAATCAATCCCGCCAATCAACAAGCTTACCGCACTGGAGCGCTCTCAACCAATATTTGAGTGAAACGACCGTGTACTTGGACCTGTCAACCTACCGCTTATCAGGAACGATTATGCTTGCTAGCTGCGTGCGGCCATCAAAATTGCGACGTGCTGTGACGCCAACGCCTAGAGCCGCTTATTTCGCCATGGTCTGTGCACAGAGATGCTTCGTTTGGATTATGGATGGGAGAGCTGCAATACTGTGCCAGGTGAGTGAAATCACGTGGTTTTAGTATTTCATGTTATGTGGCTTTTTTAAACGCCAGCAAAAATTGTCCCGTAGAATGTACGTTGGCACAAAAAATTCTCTCAGCTTTAGAATGCCCTCTGAAATTAATTTTAATGAATCAGAGCAGCAATATATTGAAAACAATTTACATTGTGTTGCCTCGAGAAAGGCATTCGGGTACAAAATAAAAAAAGACTGATAGAAATCGGATGAACGGTTCCAGAGATATCTCAAAACTAAGCGGCCTCACCAGCCAAAAGTCATCTTGAGCAAAGATTGTCTTCGAAAGTTTAAAACACACATCCCATTCTAAAATGACCCTGCTGATTTTGAAAAATGCGTTTTTTGCACTTCTATGGCTTGGCACCTTTCCTGGGGTCTTTCTTGTTTGTTGGGTTTGTACATGTCTGTGTTTGATCGCCGAGGTTAATTTGAGACGACAAGCACATTTCCACTATGTATTCACATGACGCCCGTGCACGCTGAAGATACGTGGGCTGGCAAAGTCGACGCAATTATCTTTTCCAATAGAATAGAAGCTGCTTCGCTGAAAGAGGGGTCTTCATAATCGTTGGCAGCGCGCTTCACCACGAGGACGCGCATAAGCGCGGACGTGTACAGACGCACATTGACAAGTTTTTTCCGGCCGCTGCGCCAATAAAGGTGCTTTTTTCCGGTTAATCCTCTTTTTTCGGACTCCCGATTATTCTGACTTTTCGTCGGACCCTGCCGAATCCGAATAAACGGTCGGCGACTGTATACGGTAATGGGCATTTCCCTCGTGCAGTAGAATAAACATTCCAGTTTTACCGGCTGAATACTAATGAGGTGTAGAATGATTGACCCTGCACATGTTTGAAGTGACCAGACGGCGTATCCATATTACTGGGAGCCAAACTAACAAGGTTAGACTGAATGCCCGTTGAATTAACAGTCTCTTGAATACATACACAACAACCCAGAACACTAACAAAAGAGATCCCAAGCCAGCGCAATCTGTCCTAGCTCCTTTGTTCAGACAAAAAGGCATCAAAATGTCTTAAAAAGTGGGCATGTCTCACTTTTGTCTCTGGTCGAGACACTGGCTCCACTCGGCTTGTGTCCTTCGACAAAACTTTTGGCCGCGTTAAGGTCCTTGACCTTCACAGAGAACTCATGGCCCTGCTTACTGTCCACCTCCAGCTGCAAAGATGTGTATTCCATGAGTAATTTTGCCATCTCTTTTACACAATACCATAAGGTGCCCTAGCGGCAAACAACATGCCAGGCATTCTTTATGAAGACTACAGGGATGCTGACATGTCTCAAGGAACAAACAAAAATGGCGTAAAAACAAGTAGTTCATTATTACACCCAAAATACACAAACACCCAACGACTAAGATGATCGCCATTCCTACAACAGATGTCACGAATGGCTGGTTTTGTTTTAAAACGCCAGCAAAAATTGTCCCGTAGCATGAAGTTTGGCACAAAAAATGCGATCACTTTTAGAGTGCCCTGTACAATTATTTTAACGAACCACAGAAGCAATAGTATATTGAAAAAAAAATTACATTGTACTGCCTCGAGAAATTCATTCGGCGGTTCGCTTGCGCACGCGACGAGATCGGCGACTTGCTGCCAGATGTTGCAGCTATCGAAAGAAAGCTGATGCGTCGTGGCTGGGCAAACTCTCAGAAGAAAATCACATATTTTTTTAACATGTGAGAAATAAAGGTTCGTTCACATCTCCGATAAAATGCGTGGTTGTCATTTTTTCAATTAATTTATTCTACGTTCCTCGGAGCAGCGTAGGTTTGTGCCGCGGACTTTCTTAGGCATTATGTGCCCGCTGTTGTGGGGCAACAATGACCGTCACTGCCTATATTCTCGGTTTTTCGTTTATACGACGCCCGGATTACACGACGATTTTGCGCGGTCCCCTGAAAGTCGTATAATCGAAGTTCCACTGTATTGCGCTGGTTAGTTGGGTCATGACAGATATGCTCATTTTTCTTTATAATATGTGATATGAACTATTCGAATTCGCTTCGACCAAATCACAATTCGCTTCGGACCTAAAATTTACTATTCGCACAAGCTTAGTAGAATCTCATCAATTCGGCCCCCGTTAATTCAAGAATTCGGATAATTCGTCATTCCCACACTTTCCGTTCAAAAATGTTCATATCCCTATGGCAACAAACATTCGCCAATTCAACGCAAAATTGCATGCGCACTGGTTAATTTGGACTGGAGGCAAGCCAAAGACGGCGAAACTAAAACTGTGTCTCGGAGGCCATAATATTTATCGCACTGCATTTTCTTTGCCGCACATGTGCAAACTTATGGTCTCCGAGATGGGCTCCGGCAGCAACGGCATAGCAATGGTGCGCTGTTGATGCCGATCGCGGAGGCCAAGGAAGATCGCATTTGTTTTCGAAATCTGATGAAAGGGGACGCAAGGTGGTTTTTTGGAGCAGGCATCATAATCATCATCCTGTCTTCGGCGGAGAACGGATAACAAAGAAACAAGACCTCAGACGGATAGCGTGCGCAACTGCAGGCGTCGGTTGCGTTTTTTTTCCCCGTCTTCGGTGCATTCTGACAAATCGGCGTTTCGGCAGTGTCGATAACAAAGAAACAAGGCCTCCGACAATATGGTGTTCCTTGGCCTGCTTCCCTCCGAAGTGGAGCTTGCAGATTACGTTACAACTGATGACGGCATTGTCTTCGCCGGTCAATTGAACGATGACTCGATCATCAGGGCTACCCTCGGTGAGACGGATGAGGCGTCCAGCAAAGAACAATGCGATCAACTACGCCCGGTGCGTCACACCGCAAAAGAAGCCACGGACGCTCTCGTCGTTCTAGAGGAGTGTTGTAACGATGTCCCAGGCAATACTCTTGTGCTAGAGGGTTCGTCACATGCCCGCAAACTAGTCCTTGCCACCCAACTGTCCACAAAAAAACAAACAAGCATCACAGACTACATCTCAAAATAAAGGTATGTGACAAAGGAATCGAAGAAGTCCATTTTTGTTATGCATTCGTTAATTTGGCATTCAGATAATTCGGACATCATTTTCACTCCCTTGAGATCCGAATTAACGAGGTTTTACTGTAGCGGTATTCCTTATAGCGGGATTCGACATAATGGGAGCAAATTAACAAGGTTCTACTGAATCCCCGTTAAATTAACAGTCTCTTGAATACATAAACAACCCACAACACTAACAAAAGAGATCTCAAGCCAGCGCAATCATTGCTAGCTCCTTTGTTCAGACTAAAAGCCATTAAAATGTGTTAAAAATTAGGCATATCTCACTCTTATTGCTCAAGTGAATCTTGCCTTCCCCGTTGTGGCTCTTGACCAGTTCCTTGGCTCTCTCAAGGTCCTTGACACGCAGCGTGAAACTTGAACCTCGCTTTTCCTCCACCTCCAGCTGCAAAGATAAGTATTCCATGGGTAATTTTGCCACCTCTTTGACACAACACCATAACGTGCCCTGGGGGCAAACAACGTGTCAGGCATTCTTTATGAAGACTACAGCGATGCTGACATGTCTCAAGCAACAAACAAAAATGGGCCTAAAAACAAGTAGTTCATTATTACACCCAAAATACACTCACATCCCACCAGTACCAAGATGATCCGCATTCCTACAACAGATGTCAAGAATGGCATCAAAAAAGATTTTTATTGGATGCAGCAGAGGAAAAGAATAAAAAAAGAAGAGCAACATGCGAGAGCTAAACAATACTGCAAAGAACACAAAGTGAGATCATGGTACACCATCTTTCTTTAGGTATTGGTAATCATCAACTGACATACTCTTGCTAGGTCTTAGCAAAGCATTTGATTGTATGTGCCATACTAAACTGCCAAATTACAGCTGTCATAGGCAATAGACCCCAAACTGGAAAAAAGCTTACCTCACCAATCACCATTCATCATCATTGTAAACACGCAATCTGTTTTTCTGCCTATTCAATAATAAGTGAACTGTTATTTTTATTTTTTATCAACATTATTAGCACACTTTGTGAACAATTGCATAATATAAGAATAATCATCAGGATCCCATTGTGTTCAATAACACATCAGCAAGAATTAGTGAATAGTGCAATAACTGGCAAATATTAATAATAATAATAATAGTAATAATAATATTAATAATATTATCTGGGGTTTAACGTCCCAAAACTACGATGCGATTATGAGACACGCCGTAGTGCAAGGCTCCCGAAATTTCGACCACCTGGGGTTTTTTAACATGCACCTAAATTGAAGTACACGAGGCTCAAACATCTTCGTCTCCATCAAAAATGCAGTCGCCGTGGCCGGGATTCGATCCCATGACCTTCAGGTCAGCAGTCGAGCGCCATAACCACTAGAGCACCGTGGCGGGGCAATAACTGGCAAATGACCATTCAACACAAACTAAACAGTTTGAATGACAAACAAGCAAAAAAAAGAGTACTCATCGCTTTATCCTTACACACTTATGTAACAGCAACCTCTTTAAAGGGTCCGACAACTAATTTTTACAGTGCCTCTTTTCTTTAGCATAAAGGAAGCCTCAGCGGTCAGAGTGTAAGATCATGGAAGGCTAACGCGGAAAATGCCGTCAAACATTTATAATCAAAATTTTCAATTTGTGGCGATTATGGAGTCGTGTACACACAACACATGCTGCAAAAAGTGGGAGGTGAGTGCAAAAGCACTTCATGTCTGTGCGCAGTGATTTGCTCTGGGCGCGTGCTCTCCGCACACATCTCCCACGGCTCGACATGTTCCGCTAGTCGCCGTGAAGGCGGTGCCGTTCTTAGCATGCAACCTTTTTTTTTTACCTCGGAAGCAGCACACAATTGAACAAGGAAGGATATTAATATGCACAATCTTATTCTGACTGCTAATTATGGTGCGCACTATAATTAGCACCAAGAGAAAAAAATGAGGGCCAGGAGGAAGGGAAGGCCACTGTTTCCTCAGTGTTCGCACCACCAGTGCATAGCTGCCCCAATTTTCTTGTTTGCGCAGTTTGTCAGAAGTGAAAGCATCTTCATTTAGCATTAACGTCCGAATGTAACTAGACACCATATAGTACCTTTTGTTCTATGAAAACGCTTCTCAAGAGGTGTCTGCGGCTGGTAATGCGAAACATCTAACTTGCACCACATTTGTAAGTTGCGTGCTAATGCTCGGTGGCTCACATTAACTAAAACCATGGTCCCTCGATACTTTTACTTGTCATGAAACTCCCGCGTAACACAACGGGAGAGCTGCATACACCACCGACACTTTCCGCGTCGCGGCGCTGGCGTCGCTAGAAGGGGGACGAGGAAGCCGGCTGCTGCTGGCCACCATTAGCGGAGAGTGGGCATGGAGTGGTGGTGTTTGTGCAAAGGTCTCTGTAGTTTGTGCTGGTTGCACCCTTTTTCTTTTCGCGGTCCCCTCGTAGTGACAGCGATGCCCAACACATGCTGTATGCCGGGCTGTCACTCGGGATGCAAAGGCATCGTCGAAAAAGTCTCCCTGTTCTGTTTACCAGCCGACGCATAACAACACGACAGGTGGAAACGTGCAAACCCGCGACAGGAGACACTCCGATTTTTTTTCGACCCCAAGTACGTTCGCCTGTGCAAAAAACATTTTGATGCAAGTGACATTGTACGTGCGGACGTGTGCACAGTGAATGGAAGCGTCGTTTCATTGCCTCGAGATCGACCGAGACTGGTGGAATATTTTGTCGGGGGGGGGGGGGGGGGGCTCCTTGATCTGAAGCGGGGGTCTGGCAGGCAAATCTGATCGAGTGTCATTTTGAGCTCTGTATGCCATTGCAAAAAAAAATTTCGGGGGGTGCACGGGCCCGGTGTCCCCCCTCCCGCTGGCTACGCCACTGGAAAATGCAGTGCCTAGATTGTGTGTGTAGTGTGTGTGAGTGTGTTTGCAGGTTTACGCGAAGTGCGGTGTTCGGAGTGTGTGCGTTTGCTTTACAATGATAGAAAACAAAAAGTGACGCCATGGGCTAAAATACAATATTTTGTTTTACTTTGATAGTGCTGTTTGCTGGTGTTGTCGCTGAATCGAGAAAATTTCTAGAAAGGTTCAAAAAGAGCAATGCAGTTATGTATAATTGATCAGTTTAACTTGAATAACTGGGTTTATGGAAGCACCGGGTTGATTTCGCTTTGCGCTGGTGTTTACATACAAGGATCAGGGTGGCTAACTGCAACGCCAACTTAGAACTCGTGGTCATTTTGACAGTATATGGGAATGGATAAAAAAAAGAGCCATGCATATTACAACTTGGCAGTGTTGTGAAATCTGCATGCGTAAAATCAAAACCTTTCGCTTGAAGATCGTACGTAGTGCCTATATCTAGCAAGAGCAGTTCACAGTAGTGTCACCTCATTATTATTTTTAATCCTCGAAATCAAAAACGCAAATTATGACAACAAAGAAAGAAAAGGAAAACACGAGCATCCCTCTCCGTTTTGTGGCATCTCAATCTGCGCTGTTGCTTTTTAAAGCTATGTTTCACTAAGGATATCTCAGGAGGTTCTTCAAAGCTATTAATGCCAAGTTAGCCTGATATACAGGCTTGTTTCTGGCACGCGAACTTCTATTTGGAGCTTCGTGATGCCCTATGGAATAAACTGACAATTGGTCCGAAAATGAGCATTACGTGCAACCAGAGCACAGCTACTCCGCGACCTCTAGCACAAAATATGTTAACCTGTCAGTCATCTAGAACCAGTCACAGTGTTCGGTTTAAGCCCGAAAGCGACTATGCAGGAATAGAGAAGTGTGGGAACGTCACGAACACACGCCACTTGACCAGACACTCTCAGTCAAAACACTGCCAGCAATCAATGACTTGGGCAATTTGACAACACGCATCATGTACCGTATTGACAATACTAATCACTGCTATCATTTGTTAGCTAGAACACGGAGAAGGAAAATATGTAGAAACAGCGCTAAAAGACGGGACGAACGAGGAAAGGACACTGTCCTCGTTCGTCCCGTCTTTTAGCGCTGTTTCTACAGTTAATCATGAACCAACCAGCCCAAATGCGTACCTTATTGAAGAAGTGTATTTGACGGCAAGCGCTTCCGCAAACGTGCACTGCCCTACCAAGCGCGGCAGATCAATGCCCTTCTGCTTACGGTGGCGCCTCTGGTGGCCACATTTGTCCCTAATGAAACTTTCGCGGGAGTTTCATGACCAGTAAAAAGTACTCAGGGACCACGCTAAAACTAACACCTATAAGCTGCAAAGCATTCCTAGAAAGGCAGTCACACAGAAAATACCAGCGCAGTGATTCACCTACTCTTCTACTAACACAAACAGGACTTGAGACTTTACCACTACTAGCCTATTGAGCTTGTCTGAAACTTCTCTGCCTAATACTATGCAACCGACTAGAAACATGCTTGTGTGTCTAAGTTAGCTTCTCCGAATCTTGCAAAGCTTGTTATAACCAGCCGTATACACTAACCAAGTGTAATGTTGCCTTTCAGTATTTTTCCTTTGTGTTGTCTGCGAGTGTACTTAGAAGATTTAAATAACTAGGTAGGAAGAAATAGCTTTATTTGGCTGTAATTGTGAACACTTTAAGCAATATTTACTTTCGTTTTCTTTCTCTGCTTTACTAACATTGTAATAATTCATAGTGAAGTGTAAAATGAACAATACTACTTATGCTAATGTTGTCAATATGCACAATGAACCTGTTCCTTGAAATTCAATATTGGAAACCAGTTGTACATACTGTTCATAGTGTAGTTCATGCTTTAGATTTTGGTAACCATTGTACATTTTTACATAAAACATGTACGTATGCGTGTGTGTTGAATTCTCGGTGCATACCTGGCGAGAAACGAAATGAGCAGCTGTGCTTGTTGGCAATGAACTTACTGGGGCCCGCCTCTGACCTACTTCACTTTATCTCGTTATCACAGGCTAGGTGGTGCCACCAACAAGTCACATATGTGTGCAATCATATTTGCATCTGCTATGATCTTGATACAAGACTGGCAGCGTGGTAAATAAATTTTGGAACTTCATAGATGATGCACAGGATTCAAAATTTAACATCTTACCAATCTAATAACCACTCACCCCATGGCTACCAACATGGCGCGCCACTGCATCTGTTTTCTCCTCATTCCACTCTTTAAAGCACTCCACTGTCGCTAGGAGCTTGCGAGCCTTGTTCGTAGCTGCCTGCGTAGCAAACAAGCGATGTGCATATTATTTAACAAGGCATCTAAAACTGCTGGAAAATGCGTTCTTAAAAGGGCCATCTATGGCATCTCTTCCACATACTTGAAGTGCTGTTGCATTGGTTTCAGTAGTGCAATCTCAGCTATTATTTCACAACAAAAATATTTGCTTTCGATTAATCGCTGCATGATAATGGTTTGCATCCTTGTCCACCCTCTTCCCATAAGTCAAGAAAAAGTAGCTTTCTTGTACACAAAATTCATGCTCATTCTGAATGGCAGCATCAGCACCTTGTGCACTGATGACGCTGGAAAAGAGCTTACTGGCACACATTCTTGAAAAACTCAGTCAAGAACTTCGAAGGTGATGTTTTCCAGCGAATGTACACTGTGACCATTTGCCCATTCCTTGTGGTAACAAATAGTAAATTTTTACAAGACACGACCTTTGGATCCACAAACTACTAGACAAAGCAAACCACCATCTTTGGTTACATCCCTAGATACCCGGATCCCGTCTTTTTCGTACATTCTGTTAATTAGGAAACAAACAGCAGTGCATGAGATTTCGGAATCGGAAGGCTGTGCACATAATACTCCTAAACTAAAATATTTATCTCTCAGTAGATTTTATTCCAGAGCTGTCAGCGTTTTGTGATGTGCTCTGCCTATCGTAATTGCATTCGAGAACAGACAGCAGGACCCAAAGTAGAGTATGTTAAGGGAGGCCGTGTGAAACATAGTTTCTTATAATACACTAGAGGGAACTCTGGCGCTAGTGTCTATGGGAGCTGCAACGCTTGCCGCTTCAGCCAGCATGGCAATTATGGGTAGTACACAGATTTATCTAAAATTTTGTTCTTTCGGATCCGTCTGGCTCCTTGTCGCCTGCTTCTGCTTTGTCGCAAGACAAAGTTCAGCAAAAGGCAGCAGTTCCGCTTCACCACTTTAACCTTTTTGGGCTTACCAATTCAAATCTGCTCACGAAGTTCACAACAGTTCATTATCTTATACGAAACGAGCGCCAAAACACAGCAATAAACAAATCCTAAAGTGCGTTCGAAGCCGCAAGCACGAGGTTTAGGAAAATCCGTGTAATACTCATCATTCCCATGGTGACTGAAGGATCGCAGCACCAGAGTTCCCTCTAGGTAATTGAGGGAAACTGGGCCTAGTGCCTAGAAACTGGGCGAGAGGACCTGGGCTTAGTGCATGCATGTGAGTGCGACTGAGTAAAACGAGGTGCCACGAACTATTACAGAAAACTTTGTAGCAGCAGCATATGGTTTCAGGGCGCCTACTTCAGAAGAAACCACATTTTGCCTGCTCAGATGCCGCTGCATGGTGAAACCACCTAGAGACGAGAAACTTGGCCCATACCCACCGTGGCAGAGAACCTCAATCGCTCCGCGGGAACACTGCCGAAAAAATGCGTCCACTCCCTTCAAAGGCGGCGACAGAAAGACCTCAACCACCGCAAAAAGAGCAACTGTAAAATTGACCACATGCAACCGCTTGACAATGCCGTCGCTAATGTCTTTCAGGAATAGTCATGCCTGAAGCAAATGCTGGACTGCCCTAAAAATCATTCATTTTTTTTTGAAGAACAAACGATGTACATAGAGTCAGCTTTTACTATGCACCGATTAACCCAACTAGATATTTCTGTCAAAGGTGTTTACCCTTAAAATGACCCTAGATGCTTTTGATGAAATTGTACAATTGCAGTCAGCTGGTGGCACAGGTTTTCGATCATGAGCAGACAAATTCAAACGCCGTGCGTAAAGTGTGTAAATTATTACCAGTCATTGAAGGAGTGCATCGCTACAGATAGCTGTAGTGCTGCCTATAGTGTCTAGCTGCTGCTGACCACGGAAAGTTGCATTCGCGAATGTAACGAAAAGCAGCGCAGAAACACGGGGATGGAAATGGGCACACACACACACACGAGCTTTAACTCAACTGATTTGCATCGGTGAGTTCCCACACGGGCAATTTATCTCAGACACTGACATTGAAGATAATTCTGCCAACTGTATTGTGAACATATCTTGGTAAAGGATTAACACCGAAGAAATTGCATACAAAGAACACGCAAATGAAGTATGCAACCACTGCTGCACTTACCTGGCCAGCACTAGTTGACGCCATAATTGATGCTGAAACGAAACAAGATCACATGAGAACTCGGTGCATGGAATCGCTAATCAAGCACATATTCAGTCATATCTCAAAGTCCTGCTTAACTGTACACTAAAACACCAGCGCAGAGAAACCACCTTCACTGAACAATAAAAAAGGCTAGTGGACTGCATTAGCACGAAGTGGGATAGCAATGCAAGCACTATCATCCTTAAGCAAACAGCATGAGGGAAAGCTTTCTTTCCGTGGTCTTGAGCACGAGTCTCTTGTGCTTTTGTGGCTGAGATTCATGAGGCGATTTGCACAGTGCTTCGACTAAGCTTTTCGTGCAATTAGCTGCATTGGTTCTTCCTCTTGACCCGTGCTAAGGTGCGAGTTTATGGTGGCGATGTCACATCCCATCTATCAGCCGTGTCAACTTGGGAGTTCTGTAGACGTGCTAGCAGCAAACGTGGCAAGCAGAGCTTAGAAAAAACAAGGATGCCTCGCTGAATGAGATTGGCTCATCTCGTGGGTTAAAAAAAGAAAGAAAAGAAACTAACACGTGGCTAACTGTTGTGTCGGGGCTAGGGAGGTCCCAGGAAGCAACAGGTACGCGCCAGCGACGGCCGGCGGGGACGCCGGCGACCCACGGGCACGGAGTGGCACGGAGTGGCGCGGAGCGCCGAAGAAAGGTGCCGGACTCAAGCTCTGCTCGACACACTGCGCAAAACTTTATTTTACACGTCGCATCTAAAGCGCCCCCTACGGCGCATACATTCCGTCGTTACCCAGTGAGGCGCCACACTGCAACTGGAAACCGAAACTACTATGGCAAAATATCACAATACCACGTCATCCCCTCCTCGAAGAATGACATCCTACACCCATCCTAGGATGACTAGGGCAACTTGGCAGTGCCTAAGTTGCAACAGACAGGAATTTCACTGGCATAAGAGTTTACATTCAATAAACACGCAGGTGTATGAAAATGCACAGTTCGCTACGCACGCCGTTGTAGGACGCATAAGAATTAAGAATTTGCACACACGCATGTGTAGGAGATGAGAATTCAAAGTTCAATGAAGGCATTTGAAAGACTGTATATAAAATGAACACTCACCATACATGAAAGTCAAAACAGTTCTCTGTAAGCACATGGCAGGATGTACAACAGTTCACAGCTCTAGCTGTTCACACATGAAAAATTGAATAAAGCACAAGAACTCACACGTATAAAGAATGTAAAAAGTCTTCAGTATGATTACGTAATGTAGTACGCAAAGCGGCTTCGCGTTTTCCTGTTATGTGAAACATCGCTAGTGGTAGGAAGCTGTGATGGCCCTGAGCCAGCACTTCAGTTCGCGGCCTCATCACCTGAGCTCGCAGCGTGAGCTTCGACATGACTTTGTGGACTGGCGTCCGGTTCAACAGCGTCAGCTGTATTGGAAGGTTCGATGTAAACCGTTTCATTTGGTGTATTTGTGCCAGCTACACCTACTAGAAACTCCTCCTCCCTTGGCTTAGAATTCTCTGTACATGGGGGCCACATGTAGTAGCCTGGTGTGTAGATAGCAGGTGTGGATGAAAAGTGACGGGAAGGCGATTTAGGTGTTACGAAGAATGCCATCGGAGCCTTCATTCTGGCGTACGTAACGTTGGCCGTTAATTGTCCTAAGTGGCCAATGATCCCCTTTGAATAGGATTGCAGAATGGCAGACCAGCGTGCCAATTGAATGTCAGGAAAAGAATGCTGAAAATCATCGGCGTTGAATAACGAGACTGAGGCGCCAGTGTCCACCAGAAAAGACAAGGGCACATTGCCCACTGGAGCTACGACGCAGGGCTCGGACGCTGTGCGGAGACCATCCACATTTAAAATATTGACCGCATTGGTCTGGCCCGTGCTCGAAGGAGAAGACGAAGGGACTCCTTCAGGAAGGTTCGAAGGGCGGGAGTTGCACCTGGACTGAAATTGACCGACTTTTCCGCACGCGAGGCAAGTGCGGTTCCTAGCGGGACACTCAGCAAATTTCGCTAAATGGCAAGCAGATGCGCAACGAAATCAATGTGCGGTCGAACTTGTGCGGTAGAACAATGTGCAGTCGAAAACCTCGGTGTTGTCCTTGAAAAAGTAGATTTGGTGGCATGGTGTCGCCATTTTGACGGCTTTCTCGCCCCCGCGAAGCAGAGGCGCCGCCACGTTGACCGCCGCGGAAAGACTGTGCACGATGGCGGCCATGTTGACCGCCGCGCCGAGACGATGAAGACGGGCCGCCATGTTGGTGCGTCTCGTGAAACAAAGCTAACTGCAGTTGGATGAAACAAGCTAACTGCAGTTCCGCTGCGGGGCCTTGTGACCCTGCAGCGGAAAGCTTCTGCACTGCATGCGGAGCGAACTGCTCCAACTCTGAGGGAATAAGCTCATCCTCCCGCGCAATGGTGAGTTCTTCGGCTAATGAAATCGAGGAGCCTTTCTGTAGAAGTCGGCAACGGACGTTTTCAGAACTACCCCGGTGAACAGTTGGTGTCGCACCATATCACTCTCAAGCGCGCCGAATCTGCACGAGGCGGCGAAGGATCTCAGACTTGTAATGAAGTCGGCGGCAGGTTCGCCCGGGAGTTGTCACCGGTCTTGAAATTGCGAACGTGCGATGTAGTTGCACGATGCGTCTTTGTAGTGCTCGTCGAATAAGGCGACGGCATCCTGAAAAAATTACACCATCACGCACTAAAGGGAGCCATGTGAGGATGCGAAGCAGCGCATGGGCGGACTTGAAGTTCCGTTCATCACGGGCACCTTTCCCGATGTTAGCGCGTCCTTGCAAGTGCGCACACCATGAATTCACTGTAGTTGTTGTTACTCATCCCCAACTAACGCGGGTTGATCGCCACGCCACGCCACGTGCGTTCATCGCGCGTCTGCAGAATATCGTTCCCCGACACCATCAAATGATTGCTGAGAGAGTGTAAGGGAGAGAGCCCACAGCGTCTTATAGGCGATGCGCAAAGCGCCGACCACGCCATCTGCCGTCATGGCTCGGAAGCGCTTGCGGGGCCCGGCGAACAGTGTTTCAGCGAGCGTCTACGCGGGTGCACGGATGGATGTGTTTTTCAACGTGATTTAACGACTCTCTCGGGCTTCAGCGATGTCGAAAAATAACTGCTGCGTTGTCGGCTGCTCAAACACATACAAAAACTCGCCAGGAACGCACTTTTACAAGTTTCCGGTGCTATTTCATGAGCGAGAGCGACGGCGACGGTGGATTGCGGCTGTCCGACCCAAAAGGTAAGCAATCGCGCTTTGTTTAGGCAGTGTTAGAACGATTAGCGTGTTTTTATTTCTCCATTTATGTCGCTACGTCTTCAGCGAACGCTCGCGAAAAAAAAATTCGCCTTCTTTAAAAAAATTTAAAAGCCTCCACTGAGCCGCAACCGCCTCTTTCGAATTTCGCGGAAATGGGATTTCGATGAAATGCTACAAAAAAACTATTGTAGCTGTGGGTCTGACAAATTGTCTCCACATACTACCCATAGTTTGCGTCGACAAAACGTTATTACTTCGCAGTTTTGATGCTCTTATTTTAAGAAAAAAAATCGCAAAGTACCAATGCTTCTCTACAGCACAAAGTTCAATAATGATCGAATTTAAGATTTTTTTCTCCGCGTGCATAAAGGCCAGACTTCCCAAAAGTTTTGAGAACAATGCGATATATTAGGTTAACAAATTCGTTGAACGAAATTGCTGAGAGTGACTTCAAACGTCAACTAGAAATGTTCAATTGAGGACAAGTCTCTAAAAATGCAATATTTCGAAGATGATTTAAAAAAAACACCATCTTCGATTTTCTTTAAACATTTCACAATTAAAGCCAAGCATGTGTTCTAACTTAATCTGTAAAAACATGTTGCAATATTTTTATGACGTAGAAATTATGAAGCAGGGAATGTAGCCAAATTGACGTAAACTGAGTAACCACAATATTGAGCGAGCATGACCGAAGCTTTCGGTCAAACCGAAAGTCCGTACTGTAATAACTGTGGCTCTATAGAAACTGTCGAGCATATTTTGTTGGAGTGCCGAGCGTATGCCGAAGAGCGTGCGCTCTACGAACATTGCATGCATATGCTGACCGAAAGAACTTTCTCAATTGACTGTGTCTTGGGCGCTTTACCCCGCGCCACGCAACAGAGACAAGCGATGCAACTACTCTTCAGATATTTAGAGAGCATCGGTCAGCTCGACAAACTTTAATGACACCTTGAGAGCACGTAATGTCACTGTCAGCACACGTCCCCGCCCATGATACAAAAAACTCAGTTTGTGTTTTTACCTCTTTTTTATTCTATTTTAACTTTTTATATTTTTTTCTATATCTCTCTCTCTCTTTGTGTCCTTCAGTCCCCAATCCCCTTCCCCACGCAGAGTAGCAAGTCAGCGAATTTACATACGCCGGCTAAATTCTCTGCATTTCAATAAAGAGCTCTCTCTCTCTCTCTCTGAGCGAGCATGGAGCAATAATTTCCATTACCATTTTTTTTAGGTCGTGAATATGTTCTGTGGATTGATGGATTCACAGAAAAGGACAGGAACAGTTGGTTCTGAAGAGAAAATTATTACATTTTACGCACATCACAAAGAAATCTGCAGTGGCTTAGCTCGGCTATGTCAGGATATACGTAGCGTTAGCAAAGGTTCAGCTGATTATTCTTAGCTTTCAAGATTATCTAGGATTATTAGCCTCCTTCTGTTCATTCTTCGTACGCTGAATCGCTAATTGCCAGGCAACTACTTCGGGATCCTATGAGATAAGCTTCTCGGCCCTTCTGCGCCGTTGAGCAGCATTTGCGCTCTCCTTCTCCATGGCGTTACCCACCTGCAAACGCCAGTCAGAGGCGCTATCGAGCGGCTTCAGCGCAGTGTCAGAAGGCGAAGAGCTGCGCGCGCGCCGGCGCCAGTGTGTCTGGCGAGGCTAGACGCCACTCCTCCCAAACGTGCAGACCAGCAGCGGCGAGCCGCGCGCGACAGTGGCGGAGTCTGTGCGCGCGCCGGCGCCAGTCTGTCTGGCGCGGCTAATACACCACTCCTCCTGAAGGCGCACGCCAGAAGAAGCCTCATCCATCAGAGAAACCGACATTTTGTGCCACAACTGTTTCAACCGCTTCAAACAGATCGCCGTAGAGTCTCTGGATGCATCTCATTCTGACGAAAATTTTGTTCCCGAACAAATTGCTGTCGAAGAGCTAAACTTATTCGTGAAGACAACAAAATACATTTTTTTTCAGCAAAATTACAGGGGGTCGACGGACATGCACCGGCGTTCTTCTCTGAAGACATCAAGCAAATACGTAGCCAAGCTGCTATGACAAGCTAGGTGACCACCAGCTCCGCAGTGACTCAGTCCCGCGCCACTAGCGCAAGCTGCCGAGATATTTCTTCGCAAGTTTATCGTGCTGGTTTCAAAGTTTTACCAACGCTGACCCTTCGCGTGGCCGCACCCGTGAAATGCACGCGCCGGCGCGACAGCGCTCTTTCAAATTCTACTATATAAACACATGACACGTAAACGAAGCTACTGTGTCGAGAAAAAAACGTTGGTTCATGCGTCAACGCATGCAGGCATTAGTGATCGGGACGTTGTAAAGAAAGCGGTGTACTTACGATGAGCTCCACTTCGTAAGGAAGCTTGTTGACGCTTGTCTGTGGCAAACACTTGGCGCGTATAGTGACATTGTCGTCCCACACAGCTGTTACATGGGACACATGTCCACTATTATAAAGCGCGGCTCCTTTGCGCACACTATCGCCGCAAAAGTAATTATCAGGAACGCGCACAAGCGGCAAATCGCACGCGCTCACTTCCGTCATGCTTGCAGTGAAAGGAAGCGTCCGCTACGCGACCCGCATGCGGTTCCAACGGCCGCCGCTACGCGGCTTTCAGTGGCGCCCCTATAGGCGCTGCGCATCGCGGATACCCTTGACACACAGGTAATCTAACCACCGTTAAGTACGACGGCCGTTAGGTCTAACGGCCGTTGCACCTTGTCACACGACATCTGTAACCGCAGTTAATCCGCTAACGACCGTTTTCGTAAACGGAGGTAGGCAACGCCTGTTAGCGCCGTAAACTGAGATTATGGCAGCCCCCATGTCAGACGCGAGCAGCTCGGCTCCCAGAGGAATATCGAGCCAAAAGCGTGTCAACTGGACCGTTGCGACGACGGAGGCGTTGATGCGCATTTTGGGAAGATAAATTACCGGCTTTGAGGCACAAGTTCGTCCGTGCTGCAAAAATCTCGTGTGCATTTCACGAGATTGATACACGGCTGCGTTCGTTCATTGAACAGGGCTTCACACTATTTGATAGACGCGCATCAAAACAGGCTGCCGGCGCGTCCTTAATCGAGCGTGAAGCCCTGTACAAGGCGGTGTTATAGTGGTAGAGTGTACTAGAATATTTTGAGTGGCGCAACCGAAGCCTGCGCACCTTGCAAACCGGTGTCCCCTGCTTTGCAGGAAGTAGCGGCAACGCTGGCGTCCCATATTCTTGAAAACAGCCGGGGACGCGACACGCGCAAATGAAGGAACGCGCGCGTCTCCCGTTTTCCCCGGCCTCGCCGAAGAAAGTTGGCATGCTCTGACTCGCTTGCGTTCGCGTCTGCGAGTTGCGCCGCGCATAAGTGACCTAAATGCAATAAAAAAAAAATTTACAGCGTTTAACTCACTGCTAAGCGCCCGGGTGCAATACTGTGTACGCACGCATGAACCAAAGTCACAAGATATCGCTTTTTAAAGCTCCAATTTTGTGTGTTTCTATGCGCGGAGAAAGCGCGCATCAAGGTACCCTACTCCCAATGATAAAGAGCGACAACTTGTGTGGTAAAGAAATTTGTGCCGTCTTGACAAGCCCCTCGATGCCGATTGCGCTGTGTGGGAATATCACCTTGAGCCTCACTTCATCGAGCGACACCACGCGCATGTAATTAACGGAGCGGAACTTCGAGTGCGGAGAAAAAATCAGTCTATTTGACCTGACGCGGTGCCGGCAATTTTACCGAATGCATCGTCATATCTCTCCAAGGAAACACCGGCGCCGCGGCCTCGGACAAAACGGTGTCAGCTTGCGCCTGACGATCACAGTGAAAGGAAGTGGCGTCGCATCGAGCAGGGCAATGCGTCGTCACCCGACGAATGTTCAACAGTCGCTACTGCGAACGAAGGCGGTGAAACGTAAAGTGAAACGGCGGGTGCGGCTGTGGGCTTTGCTTTTCAGCAAGCCGCCTTCGTTGATGACCTGCACAATTTCGCCGTCCCATGACGTCGTGGGCAATGCTTGAATTCCCTGAGCTTAACCAGCGCCCTCTAAAATATTTTCAGGCCTGCTCACTACTCCGGGCATGGCCTCTGACGTCACTCATTTTTGACCCTCGTCTCCTGCCGAGTGGACGTGCGCATGCATGCTCACGCCGTTCGAGAGAGCAGGATTGCTAAGCCTGGAAAAGCCTGTCGTGGCATACAGGTGTTTCTTTTGGCGGCTACATGAAGACCGCGGTCTGCGTTTGTGAAGTGCTGCGTGGTGAAGTGATGTGCTTCGTTCAGTGAATGTTCGCGTTGTACACCTGCAAGCTCTCCCAATGGAGGAGTGCTGTGGGCCCAAGTGTCGCCGATATTGACAATGTACCGACGGTTCCAGTGTTTTCATTCTCCCAAGGCGACCAGGAAGAGAAATGAGAGCGTGCCGTTCATCGGGATGACATCAATGCGCATTCTCTCCGTGATTCTAAGGTATGTGTATGTCTATACTACTTGCTTTTCAGATGTCTTAAAGGCACCACCTCTAAGCTGTTCGGTTCTTTCGATAAAATAATGATGTCGTGTGCGCTTCTTAATTGTTAGCGTAAGCCATGACATTAGGCGCATTTAGCTGAGCGTCGCTGACACTCACCGCCGCGATGATGTAGCGTCCCCAGACAGAGCATAGATTTCGCGTTTTTGACGAGCGCGTCTTGCCGAGACGCGGTGAGCTTGGCTGCAAAACGACGGCGACACGAAGTAGACGCATCTTCATGCTCCAATCAAGCGAATTCACAAGCGGAGCGAGAGATGCGTTTTACGTTCCGCTGCTCGCACGCAGAACTTGTCAAAATGAAGCAATAAACGCGCGTGGCAGTATATTCTCAGAACAGGCATTTTATTCCTTCAGGGTGGGTAACCATATCACCGCGGGCTTCTTCTGACACATCTTGTAAGCACCGCAGGCTTCTTGTAACACCTCTGATTACTTGACTGAGAAAAGCACCGCCTAATTTGCTTGTTTGAAATGTGTACTGCTGCAAGTCAGCCGAATTGGGATGCCTGTAGACACCATAGATTTTGTTGTTTTGTAACTGAGCAAATAAGGAGCATGTGGAGTGTGTGATAACCCGCTTTCTAAAATGATTTTCAGGGGTGCGAGCTCCATTTCAAGCCGGAACACTTAAGGATGACTACCAAATACGCCGATCCAAGAATCGGCCGGACAGTACGAGCTGGGGCTACTCGCCTTACTCTGGACGCAGTGCCGACAATTTTTCCAATTTGCCAAATGAATGGGAACTCTTTCTGCGCATCTTATGGACAGTGTGACGTGTTTGCGCGCGTGTGTGTGTAACTAAAGAATGAAGTATGAATCAAAGTTACCTTATTTGCTTCGCCACTTTTTGTGGCCATCAACCATTGTATTTAAAAATCGGTCACATGTTCGATGGCGCACAATCTTTTTCTTATTTTTAAGTGGAATAACAAATCGCTTACAGATCATTCACCAAATACTCTAAAGCGTAAAACATTCCTTAAACCAGCGCCAACGCAACAGGCAAAATAAAGCTGTTACACATGTAAAACTCGCCGCGAACGCTTTATATAGGAGACGAGAGTGGCAATGGCTGAATTCACTGTCTCCCGCGTGTTCTCTCGCTCGGTCAAGACGCGTGACGTCACGGCGGCGCTGAGCAGGCCAGAATTTTTTTCTGGCTGGCGTTGGCTTAACAGTGTATACGTTGCGTTCAAGCTGAAGCAATGCTTAGAGCAAATTTCAAGAAACGGCAGGTTCATAACAGCGTTTTCTAGAACTACATTACTGTCGCGCTTCACCATAGCATGACAAGGTGCAATCACTCTGCGCGTCATAAGAAAAAACAATTAGGAATAAGCAGTCTATCTGTGTACGAACACAACCGATGAGCGAAGCTCCTTAGAAATGGGACGCAAACGACTATGTACGTTTTGAAACTGTTTATCTCCGCCGCGCGCCTTGTTTTTTGTGCAACGCGCGCCGAACGCTGCGCGCGCCTTTTCTTATTTTTCTTATACCGCGCTTAGCGTTTCATTGTCTTTCTGCGCCGGCGCCGCATCTATGTTGCAGAGAGCTTCGCTGGCGACTGCGGTTGTGGGCCTAAGGAGCTTCGCTCCTAAAAAAGCAAAAAAAGTAAAAAAAAAAAACGAGTCTGTCAAGGGCTTGTACGGCGCATATTATACTCGCGGACAACTTTTCTTGGCAATGAAGTGAAGGCTACAGAGCCACAATGCACGTATCCTACCGCTAATGAATGTAGTCCCACAATTGCGTCCGTATTTTCTGCGTGAGATATATAAAATACTCCTTCATTTTCTACATGTAGCTTTTTGAGATGGAACGCAGCGCACACAAGCGAGATATTTGTATTTCGTTTACTTTATACGTTGTCACTTTGCGTTTTTGAGTGCGTGAAAAAGTCGCGCCTTTTACCCATACCTTAGACGCTAAGCAGCATTTGTGTCGAAATGCAACGCTAGCCATCACTTTCCACGGCGTTACGAGACGCGCCACAAACCGGACTACTTCGCGTAGCAGTACATGTGCAGACGCTCCGCCCCCGTAGCTTTCCCCTCATTGCCAAGAAAAGTTGTCCGCGAGTATAGTTGTAGCCGGCACGTTAATGTAGTTCAGTTGCGATGGAGCGTTCTTTTCTATGTTATTTTGTTCTATCTCGCCGCCTTTGAAACGCACCGGCAAGCAGCCGCCTGCGATGTCATGGGACGCTTTCAAGAGTAGTCGACTGCAGCGCCGCCGCTATTTTCTACACAAAATGGGCCGCTCTACGGCAGCCGGTTGCGCCACTCAAAATATTCTAGTACACTGTAGTAGCGGTGTTGCACGAACGCAGCCTTGCACCAACTAAAGAACGCTTGGACGCGCTGCAAACGTGTGACAGCGTCTCTGTCTCGTTTACGGCAACAGTGGTTACGTCCGCTAACTGCAGTTGGATATTACTGTGGTTAAGCTTACCCGTGTGACAGTGGTATTACCAAGCCCCTTATACAGGCCCGAACGCGTTAGCGCGTGCCAGCGCGTTCCGACTGGGGTACAACGCGTTGGCTCACCGCGCGTCTGCAGAATCTCGTTCACCGACGCCATCACATGATTACTCTGAGAGGCCGCAGCGTCTTACCCAGCCCTTTACAAAGGCCCGAACGCACTAGCCCGTGCCAGCACACACGGTTCCCGAGGTGACGGTCGCCAATGGAAGGACGGACACAGCCTCGAGCAAAAGCTGATTCGCACCTAAAACATCCGACACGGGTGTGGACGCGTTGGCGTCGTTGAGAATGTAGAAAAGTTTTCGTCCGGCGTTGGCTCAATGCGTTAAGTAGCAGTGCTTTGCGTCGCTCGGGCTTGTTGGCGTCCTCCCCGGCTGCGTCCGCGTACGCCACGAAAATTAATTTCCAATCACTCCAAGGTATCATAGGGTGACCAGGCGTAGCGAGAAATAAAGACGGGGAATAGGGAACGCCATGTCGGAAACAGGGAGCAAATAAAAAGAACGGAACAGTGCAGAATAGACGCAAACCAGTTGAGAAGTGCAACGAAGAAGGCAACGAAGAAAGGCAAACGAAGAAGGCGGGACGAAGAGAGAGAGACGCCGCTCCACGCAAACAAAGAACGGAGAGGAGCGACGCGGCGTCTAGCGTGCCGAACAAAGACGACCGGAGGCGAAAATGCAAAAACTGCAAGAAATGGCAAGAAAACTCCTGCATTTACCTTTTCGCCATTGTTGTGTCGGGGCTAGCGACGTCCCAGG